>NW_026068156.1:1435699-1449949 GCF_014885135.2 Alexandromys fortis | reverse complement strand
TGCCCTCCACTGAGGGCAAGGGCTGTACCAACATGATGGACAGGTACTCCACTACACAAGGCTTCTGAAGCGGGTGGGTGAGTTTGTGGCCCAGAGTGTGTACAACTGTTTCTCTGTTTGAAAAACAAGAAAGGTGCCCAGGGGGTCTTTACAAGGTGCACACAGAAGCTCCCGTCCATCGAGGGGACCTTCTTTCAATCCTTGCTCAACTTCATCTGGTTTCTGCTGCTGGCTGTGGACAAGCTGACTGTGTTCACAGTGAACACCACCTGCTTCCCTACATGGGAACCCCATGTACAAAGTGTACCTGGACAGGGGAGCTGCCAAAGCAGACCTCCTCCAGAGAGGTCAACCTGAAACAAGCTGAGCAGCCTCGTGGACTCCTCACAGCAGGAGGATGGGGACGAGTGCCAGGATGACAGAAGCCCCATCAGCCTGCACAAAAGCTCCTGGCCAGCATGGAGATGCCCGTGACCAGCACCACTGGGAAGGATTCAGTGCCAGGTTGGGCATGAGGCCTCTTACACAGTAGGTTCCTGTTCCGGGGCTGGACGGACCACCTGTACAGTCTGTCCCTATTTATTATGGAGGTCAAGGGCTGTGAGGTAAGGACCAAGCACAAAGCCCAGCTTCTGCTGTCCACCGATGTACCTTATATCTTCCACAATAAAGCACAAGTCCTGCTGCAGCACCCTGTGCCATCCTTGTCTCTGGTTCCTTGTGGAGGGCTCTAGTGGGACAGGCAGCCTGGTTTCAGTAACTTGTATCCCTTCTTGTGTGTCCACTGTTGCCATGGCACACCAGAGGAGTGGTGCTCACTACTGGGGGCTATGCAGGAACCTGAATCCTGCAGATGAGAGCGCTTTCTTGTTTGATTTCTGTTTGGACACAGAGTTGTTTTGCAACCATGGTGAGCTTTTCAGGGACAGAATATGTTCTGTGGTGGCCAAGCTCCTAGGAGGTAGAGATCAGTCATTCAAGCTATAGCCCTGCTGGTCCCCATGAGCCCCATGCTGTTGCTCTGCAGATGTTTTAAAGGGTGTAGTAGGTTCTCTTTCCTTCATGTTGTTGTATTTTTTTCTGGGTGAGTGATTTTGCAATCTAATGTTTAGGACTTGACCATTTTATGAATCCAGGAGTGAGCAACCAACTCTATTACCACAGATAACGCCCATGCTACTAGTCAGATTATAAAGGGAGACTCCATATTTTTCACAATTAAAATAAATAAACTTTCTGGATTACAACACTCTAAGCTGCTTGGGAAGGAAGTAGATGTGCCCTATTTTCTATAAAATTGGATTTAAAGGAAGGCTTATGTCGTCAGTTGATTAGTTCTGAATTTTTTTCTAAAGGTCTGTATATGTTTTGGATCTATTCTTGGTTTAATTTCTCTGACCCAGATATATCTAGAATTTTACCCCTTTTATTAGGGTTTCCTGGTTCATAGATTTCAGAACTGTCTAGCCTTGTGATTTTTAAAAAATTATTTCTTGAGATTATCCTTACATCACTTTCCCTTACCCTTTCTTCGTCTCAATCCCTCCCATGTACTCTGCCTGGTTCTCTTTCAAACCATGGCCTCTTTTTTCACTCCTGCACACATTCATTTATATACATATATGTTTCTACGTACATAAACACAACCTGCTCAGACTATATAATCTTTCTTGTATGCATGTTTTTAGGTTTGACCATTGGTTTTGGGTCGCCAGTAATAAGTGTGTGCTCCTCATGAGGAAGACTGTTTCTCCTACCCTCATCATTCTTTGGTTGAGGTGTTTTTATTTAGGTTTGAGTCCTTGGGTTTTTGCTAGTCCATACATGTTGGTGAGACATTATGGGAAATGCTTCTGTTATTACTTGGAGACACAGTCTCACAGCAACTCCCTACTCTCTGTACTCCCTGACTCTCTGTCCCTTACAATTTTTCCACCTCCTCTTACTCAACTTTCACTGGGGTGTGGGAGTGTGGACTACACAACCCTGTGGTTTGATTGATTGTGGTTTTGTGTAGTGGTCTCCATCTGTTGCAAAGGGAAGTTCATTGATGAAGGATGATGACTATACTTATCAATGAGTATAAATTCATGTTTATAGTTGTTACAGGTTATTCTGGTTTAGTGGCTGTACAGTTTCCTATAATAACCATAATTTCTCTAGGATTGAGTAGTTAGGTAGTTTACCCCTACAAGGGTATGCTATTCCTTTTGACGTATGGGTCTTAAAATCAATTGGAGAGCTTGTGGTTAGCACTAAGGTATGTTTGCCAATAGTGAGTTTGTAGGGTTATCATACCCTGCTGGTTATTGTTGTGGGTTCATAGGTATCAAGATGGGTTAAGATTGTGTAGGTTGTCTCCTTTCTGTAAAGCTTGCATGACCATGGAAGTTAGACTGCAGAAAGGGAATGATCAAGTCAGTTCAGTTAACAGGTCTCAGGGATCTTTTTCTGAAGAGTTTGGTGTCTTCATCAATAGGGAATTACACTCTGGGCGGGAACAAAGGGCAACATCACTAGGCTGTATGTTTTAAGAGTCTCTTGAGAGCTCTGACCAACAACTCAAATACAGCTTCTCATATCTGGCACAGCTGCCTTAGTTAGGAGACCTTTGGTTCTTAGGGGAGCACTGCCTTTGCATATGATAAAATCTCACTAACACTGTACATACTGACTAACATGTATATTTTGTGTGTGTGTGTGTGTGTGTATGTGTTTAGGTAAAGAGTTAATAGTATGATTCTTTGTGGATTTTTGAAACTTTCTTATGGTTGATTAACCAACCTCCGTCCTTCTCCTCGTCTCCCTTTCTAAGAAGCCCCATGTTTCACATTTCTGCTCAGATATCTAGTATTCTATTTTCCTTTGCCCTCCTCTCTGTATTTATCTCCCTCTTCCCCTCTAATCACCAATCCTTTCTGTTTCTCCTTTATGGTCACTCTTACCCTGACATTACCCTCTCTTTGGTTCCCCAACAACCTTCTTGTGAAGGAGACAACCACCTGATCCTGGTAATTAGCTCTATTTTATTTAACAGAACATGTACTCACATGTGTAAGTTTGGACCTAGGAGCCTCCAATAAGAGAAAACATGTAATATATTTTTTCTGTGTCTGGGTTACCACACTCAGTAAGATCTTTTCTAGTTCCATCCATTTACCTGCAAAGTGTATAATGTCAGTTTTCTTTATAGCTGAGTACTATTCCATAGAGCACATGGATCACAATTTCGTATCCATTTGTCAGTTGTAAGACCCTTGGTTGTTGTCATTTTCTAGCTTTATGAATAGGGCAGAAATGAGCATGCCTGAGAAAATATCTGCAGAGTGGATGGTTGAGTTCTTTGGGCACATGCCATGGACTGGTATAGCTGGGTCATCTGGTAGATATTTTTTTTTATTTTTTGAGGATTCTCCTCAGTAATTTCCAAGTGACCAAACCCATTTAGAATCCCAACAGCAGTGGATGTGTATTTAGTTCTTGGCACTACCATCTTTGTTCTCTATCTTAGTTTGGCCCATTAAGCATTTGACCACTTTTCAAAAGTCCCAAAGTCTTCCACATCAAAAAAGTAAAACAACAAACCAACCAGACCAAACCAAACTAAGATTACCAGCTTAGGACTGTCAGCAGCTATTAATACCCCACTCTCTGGTACCAACCTCGGTATTAGTTATTTTTCTATTGCTGTGATAAGACCAAGGTAACTCATAGAAGAAAGAATTGGTGGCAGTTGAGGTGACTGAGGAAAGCCTTGGTGGCTAGGCCTGGGCCTGCTCCCTCAGCATTTCAGGACCTGAAGGGGCCACATGGGCCTGAAGGTGATGGTGGGAGTCAAGGCATGGAGGAGCAGAGAGAGGCCGACTCCAAATCACTGAATACCAACTCTTAGGAGTTGGAGCTGTTGGAAAAGCCAAGCCTGCCCTGGTGATACAGCTAATTCAGAAACAGTTTGTAGAGAGCAGGCCTGAGGCAGCAAACTCCACAAGAGTAGGACTGAGCCAGCAACCTGGGCTGGAGTAGAACTGAGACAGTAAACTCCACAAGAGCAGGTATAGGGGAGCAACCACTGAATGAGTGGACCAGGGCCAGAGACCTCTGCAAGTTTGTGCATGAATCTGAGACCTCCAAGGGGGTATATCTGAGCCAGGACCCCTGCTGATCCAAACGTGAGACTGGGACCTCCAAGGAACTAGGCCTGAGCCAGGACCTCTGTGGGTCTGGCCATGAGTCTAGGACCTCCAAGAGAGGAGGAGAAACCATAGACCTCTTCAGGTCCAGGCATAAGTCTGGGACCTCTGAGGCAGTGGGCCTGATCCAGGATCTCTGCAGATCTGGGCATTGGTCTGGGACCTCCAAGGTAGTAGGCCTGAGCCAGGTCCTCTGTAGGATCAGTTGCACACGGGTCTTGACCTCTATGGGAATAGATCAGAGCCAGAGACCTTTGCAGGACCAACCCCAAGCCAGGGACTTCTGCAGGAGCCGATCCAGACCAAGGACACTTACAAAACAGGTCTGAGGGAACAATCTAGGCCAGTGAACCCCACAGGGGCAGGACTGAGACATTGACCTGTACTGGAGTGAACCTGGAAAGGCTGAACTCCACCGGAGCAGAAATAAGCTACAGACCTTGATCAGAGATGGCCTGAGGCAGTGAATTCTACAGGAGCAGGACTGAGCCAGAGACCTAGCCAAGAGCAGGCCTGGGACAGCAAAGAACTCCACAAGAGCAAACGCCATGGGAGTGGTGCAAACCCCGGGAGTGCTTAGCAACCTCCAGGAACAGAGAGTGACCAATCAGTAACTAAAACCATAGCACTTGCTGCACCATGAGAAAAAAACATCTGAGGCTTGGATCCACCGGCACCTGGAAGATTAATTACCAGAGTCACAGACAGCCCCAACTACACCAATTAGAGGAAAAGATGAGTAGACAAGGTAAGAACACAGGCAACACAACAAAGAACAACACGACACCAGTAAAATCTAGTGACCCTACAACAAGACTTGAACAACCATGTATCAATGAAGCAGAAGAAAATGACCTAAAAAAATAACTTCAGGAGAATGTTTCAGATGCTTAAAGAGGAAATGAGACATTCCCTCAAAGAAATGGAGGAAAAGACAAACACAAATTGGAAGGCATCAACAAATCCCTTAAAGAAACCAAGAAAAACATCTGAAGAAGCTATTCAAGACTTGAAAACTGAAATAGAGATAATAAAATGAAAAAAGACGGAACTTATAGAAGCAGAAATCATGAGAAAATGATCCAGAACCACAAATGCAAGCATAAACAGCAGAATACAAGAGATGGAAAACCTCAAGTGCTGAAGATACAATAGAGAAAATAGACTCATTAGTCAAAGAAAACGATAAATCTAAAAAAAGCTTAACCCAAAACATCTGGGAAATATGGGACACCATGAAAAAACCAAACCTAAGAACAATAGGTATAGAAGGAGAAGTTCAACTCAAAAAGCACATAAAATATATTCAATAAAATCATGCAAGAAAATTTTTCCAACCTAAAGAAAGGCATGCCTATAAAGATACAAGAAATTTACAGAAAACCAAATAGACTGGACCAAAAATCCTTCACCACATAATAGTCAAAACACAAAACATACAGAATGAAGAAAGAATATTAAGAGCTACAAAGGAAAAAGGGGGAAGCAACATATAAAGGCAAACCCATCAGAATAATACCTAACTCTAAAAACCAGAAGGTCCTGGACAGATATTATGCAGACACTAAGAGACCACGGATGCCAGTAAGACTACTATACCTGGTGAAACTTTCAATCACCATAGATAGAGAAAAGATATTCCATAACATAACCAGGTTTAAACAATATATATCCACACATCAAGTCCTACAGAAATCACATGAAGGAAAACTCCAACCCAAAGAAGTTAGCTGCACCCATAAAAACACAGGCAATAGATAATCCCATTCCAGCAAATCCCAAATAAGGGGAACACACCCTACCACCAAAATAAAAGGAGTTAACAATCACTGGTCATTAATATCTCTTAATATCAGTGGACTCAATTCACTTATAAAAAGACGTAGGCTAATGTATAGGTACGAATACAGGAGTTGACCTGCAGCATACAAGAAACACACTTCAACTTCAAATACAGATATTACCTCAGAATAAAGGGTTAGGAAAAGATTTTCTAGTCAAATGGCCCTAGGAAACTAGTGGATGTAGATATCCTAATATCTAACAAAATAGACTTCAAGCTAAAATTTATCAAAATAGATAGAAAAAGGTATTTCATATTCATCACAGGAAAACTCCATGAAAATGAAGTCTCAATTATGAACATATTTGCCCCACATACAAGGGCAGCCACATTTGTAAAAGAAACATTGCTAAAGCTGAAATCTCACATCAAACCCACATACTAATTGTGGGAGATTTCAACACCCACTCTCAACAATGGACAGGTCTGTAGACAGAAATCTAACAGAGAAATAAGGAAACTAAGAGATGTCATGACTCAAATAGACTTAACAGACATCTATAAAACCTTCCAACCAAACACAAAAGAATATACCCTCTTCTCAGCACCTTATGGAAACGTCTCTAAAATAGACCACTTACTTTGTCACAAAACAAATCTGAACAGATACATAAAAATTGGAATAACCACCTGTATCTTATTAGTTCACCATAATGTAAAGTTAAAAATCAATAAAAACAAATTGCAAAAAGTCTGCAAACTCTTGGAAACTGAATATTGCTCATCTAAAATATCACTAGGTCAAGGAAGAATAAAGAAAGAAACTAAAGACTTCCCAGAATAGAATGAAAATTAATGCACAACATACCCAAATTTATGGCACAGTATGGAAACAGTGCTAAAAGGAAAGCTCATAGCACTCAGTACATACATAAAGAATTTGGAGAAATCTCACACTAGTGACATGACAGCACACCTGAAAATCTAGAACAAAAAGAAGTAAGTGCACCCAGGATGAGCATATGACAGGAAGTAACCAAACTGAGGACTGAAATCAATAAAAGAGAAAGTGAACAATATAAAGAATCAAAGAAACAAAAAGTTGGTTCTTCGAGAAAATAAAAACAATGGGCAAATCCTTTTCCAAACCAGCCAAAAGGCAGAGGGAGAGTATCCAAATGAACAAACTCAGAAATGAAAAGGGAACATGAGCCAGGCGATGGTGGCGCACGCCTTTAATCTCAGCACTCGGGAGGCAGAGGCAGGCGGATCTCTGGGACTTCGAGGCCAGCCTACCAGATCTAGTTCCGAGACAGGCACAGAGCTACAAAGAAACCCTGTCTCGAAAAACCAAAAATAAAAAAGAAAGAAAGAAAGAAAGAAAGAAAGAAAGAAAGAAAGAAAGAAAGAAGAAAGAAAGAAAGGAAAGAAAGAAAGAAAGAAGAAAGAAAGAAAGAAATGTGAAGAAAAGAAAAGAGAAGAAAAGAGAAAAAAGAAAAGGGAACATGACAAGAGACACTGAGGAAATTTGAGAATCATCAGGTCATACTTCAGAAACATGTACACCACAAAATTGGAAAATTTAAAAGAAATTGACATTTTTGTGGTTAGGTGACATATACCAAAATTAAATCAAGATCAAATAATTTAAACAGACTGATAACCCCTAATGAAGTAGAAGCAGTCATTAAAATCTCCCAACCAAAAGAGCCCAGGACCAAATGAATTCAGTGCAGAATTCTCACAGAATTGCAAAGAAAAGCTAGTACCAATACTCCCCAACATATTCCACACAATAGAAAGAGAAGGAACATTGTCAAACTTCTTTTATGAAGCTACAGTTATGCTGATGCCCAGACCACAGAAAGCTGCAACAAAGAAAGAGAATTACATATTAATCTCCCTCATTAACATTGATGCAAAAGTACTCAATGAGCCAGGCAGTGGTGGCTCACAACTTTAATCCCAGCACTCAGGAAGCAGACAGGAAGATCTCTGTGAATTCAAGGCCAGCCTGGTCTACAGAGTGAATTCCAGGATAGGTTTCAAAGGTACAGAGATAACCTGTCTCAAAACAATCAAAATACTCAGGAGAAGTCAAACTTTTGCTATTTGCAGATGATAGGATAGTATACCTAAGTGACCCCAAAAACTCTACCAGGGAGCTCTTACATCTGATAAATGTAGCAGAATACAAGTTTACTCAAAAAAATCTATAGCCCTCCTATATACAAATAATAAATGGTCTGAGAAATAAATCAGAGAAAAATCACCCTTTACAATAATCTCAAATAAAATATCTTGGGATAATACTAACCAAACAAGTTAAGATCTGTATGACAAGACCTTTAAATCTTTAAAGAAAGAACTTAAAGAAGACATCAGAAAATTGAAAGATCTCCCATGTTCTTGAATAGGCAGAATCAACATAGTAAAATTGGCAATGTTACCAAAAGCAACCTTCAGATTCAATACAATCCCATCAAAATCCCAACACAATTATTTACAGACTGCAATAGAACAATACTCAACTTCTTATGGAAAAACAAAAAACCCAGGATAGCCAATAATAATAATAAAGCTTGGTGCTGGCATGAAACAGACATGGATAAATAGAATCAAAGGACCTAGGCCAGAGTGGGCCTGAGAAAGCAAGCTCCATAGAACCAGAGAAGATTCAGTCCAAAGACATTTGCAGACCAGAACTAAGACGATGACCTGGGGTCAGAGCAGACCTGAGACAGCGAACTCCACAGGAATAGGTACAAGGGAGCAATGCTAAGCAAGTGAGCCACGGCCAGAGACCGCTAAGGATCCGGATGTGAATCTGGAACCTTAAAGAGAGTAGACCTAATAAGGAGCCCTGTGGGTCCAGGTGTGAGTCTGGGACCTCTAAGGGCATAGGCCTGAGTCAGGACCTCTGTTGGTCTGGGCATTGGTCTGAGATGTCAAAGGGAATAGGCAGGAACCAGAAACCTCTGCCAGTCTAAGCATGAGTTTGAGACTTCTGAGGGAGTAAGCCTCAGCCAGGTCCTCTGCGGGTCTGGGTGCACCCGACCATGGGAACTCTGAGAGAGTAAACCAGAGCCAGAGTCCTTTACAGGATTAACTCCAAGCCAGAGACCTCCACAGGAACAGATCCAGACCAGTGACATTTACAGAAACACATCTGAGGCAACAACCTAGGCTAGAGCACTCTGGAGACAACAAACTCCAAGGATGTAGAGCAAACCCTGGGAGCACTGAGTGACCTCCAGGAACATGGAGTGACCAACAGGGTTACTAGAACCGTGGTACTGACTGTATCATGAGGAACAACCATCTGAACCTTGGATTCACTGGCACCTAGAAAATTAATCAACAAAATCACAGACAGCCCCAACCTCAAATATTAGAGAAAAAGATGCTTAGATAAGGTAAGAACACATGCAACACCACAAAGAGCAGCACAACACCAGTAAAACCGAAAGATCTTACAATAGCAAGACTTGAACAACCAAATATAGACGAAGCAAAAGAAAATGGTATGAAAAATAACTTCAGGAGCATGTTTGAAACTCTTAAAGAGGAAATGAGAAATTCCCTCAAAGAAATGGAAGAAAAAAAAAAACAAAGAAAAAAGTTGGAAGACATCAGCAAATCCTTTAAAGAAAACCAAGAAAAGCAATCAAACATATTAAAGAAACTATTAAAGACTTGAAAACTGAATTAGAGCCAATAAAGAAAACACAAGCCGAGGGAATTACAGAATTTTTGGAGGCATCACACTTCCTGACTTCAAACTCTACTACAGAGATACAGTACTGAAAACAGCCTGCTATTGGCATAAAAATAGACTGGAAGACCAATGGAACCAAATCAAAGACCCCAGTATTAATCCACACACCTTCGAACACCTGATTTTTGACAAAGAAGCAAAAAATATCAAATGGAAAAAAGAAAGCATATTTAACAAGTGGTGCTAATGTAACTGGATATCAACATGTAGAAGAATAAAAATAGACCCATATCTATCACCATGCACAAAACTCAAGTCCAATTGGATCAAAGACCTCAACATAAAGCCAGCCTCACTGAACCTTATAGAAGAGAAAGTGGGAAGTACTCTTTAACACACTGGCACAGGAGACCACTTCCTAAATATAACCCCAGGAGCACAGACACTGAGAGAAACAATTGATAAATGGGACCTCCTGAAACTGAAAAGCTTCTGTAAAGCAAAGGACTTGATCAACAAGACAAAATGACAACCTACAGAATGGGAAAAGATCTTCACTAGCCCCACATCAGACAGAAGTGTGATCTCCAAAATATACAAAGAACTCAGGAAATTGGTCACTAAAAGAACACAGAATCCAACTAAAAAACGGAGTACAGACCTAAACAGAGAACTCTCAACAAGGAATCTAAAATGGCTGAAAGACACTTCAGGAAATGTTCAATGTCCTTAATCATCAGAGAAATGCAAATGAAAACAACTCTGAGATTCCATCTTATACCTGTAAGAATGGCCAAGATCAAAAAAGCTGATGATAACTTACGCTAGAGAGGTTGTGGGGTAAAGAGAACACTCCAGCATTGCTGGTGGGAATGCAAGCTGGTACAGCCCCTTTGGATGTCAGTGTGATAATTTCTCAGATAATTAGGAAACAGTGTTCGTCAAGATAACAGTAATACCGCTTTTGGCTATATATCCAAAGATGCTCAGTTGTGCCACAAGGACATGCACTCAACTACATTCATAGCAGCATTGTCATAGCCAGAACCAGGAAACAACCTAAATGCCCTTTGACCAAAGAATGGATAAGTAAAATGTGGTACATTTACACAATGAAGTACTACACAACAGAAAAAAAAAATGACATCTTGAATTTTGCAGGAAAATGGATGGAGCTAGAAAAAAATCATTTTGAATGAGTAACCAAGACCCAGAAAGACAATTATCATATGTACTCACTCATAAGTGCTTTTGAAACATAATCCAAAGAATACCATCCCACAAATCACAATCCCAGAGAATCTAGACAGCAATTAGGACCCTAAGAGAGACATACATAGATCTAATCTACATGAGAAGCAGAAAAATACAAGATCTCCTGAGTAAATTGAGAGCATGGGGACCTTGGAGAAGGTTGAAGGAGAGGTGAGAGGCAGGGAGGGGAGAAAAACTATAGACCTAAACCAACAAAAATCAATTTAAAAATAGAATTAAAGACCCTGATATTATTTTTATTCTTTCACTTTTTCTTTTTTTTCTCTTTATTTTACATTCCAATCACAATTTGCCCTCCCACCCTTCCTCCCGCCACCCCCCCCGCCATCTTTTCCAGCCCACTCCCCATCCACTCCTTCCAATGAGTAAGGGATCCCATGAGGAGCCAACAAAGTCTGGTACATTCAGATGGGGTAGGACCATGCCACTTCACCCTGCATTAAGGCTCACAAGGGCACACACAATAGTGAATGGGCTCCAACAAGCTAACTCATGTGCCAGGGATAGATCATGGGAAGATCCTGATATTAATGCATATACCTATGAAAATCTGATTTGTGACAAAGAAGACAAAATTGTACAATGGAAAAAAGAAAGCATCTTTAACAAATGGTGCTGGCATAACTGGATGTCAACATGTAGAAGAATGCAAATAGAACCATATCTATT
This sequence comes from Alexandromys fortis, assembly GCF_014885135.2. NCBI lineage: Eukaryota > Metazoa > Chordata > Mammalia > Rodentia > Cricetidae > Alexandromys > Alexandromys fortis. The sequence goes on along the minus strand of NW_026068156.1, from coordinate 1,438,314 downwards.
GTCATGCACAGTACTCAAGTCCTCATGAATCAAAGACCTCAGCATAAATCTTGTTACATGGAACTTAAATAAAGAGAAAGCGGGAAGTAGCCTTGAACACATGGGCACAGGAGATCACTTTCTAGATAAAATACCAGTAGCACAGACACTGAGAGCAACAATCAATAAATAGGACCTCCTGGAATTGAGAAGCTTCTGTAAGGCAAAGGACATGGTAAGTAAGATCAAATGTAGCCTACAGAATGGGGAAAGATCTTCACCAACTGATGGAGGAAGGTCATTGGTTAATTAATAAAGAAACTGCTTGGCCTGATAGGTTAGAACATAGGTGGGTGGAGTAAACAGAACAGAATGCTGGGAGGAAGTGGAAGTGAGGCAGACACCATGCCTCTCCTCTCCCGGCAGATGCGATGGAGCAAGCCGCCAGGTCAGGCATGCTGAATCTTTCCCAGTAAGACTGGTGCTACACAGATTATTAGAAATGGGTTAGTCAAAATATGAGAATTAGCCAGTTAGAGGCTAGAGCTAGTGGGCCAAGCAGTGTTTAAATGAATACAATTTGTGTGTTGTTATAATGAGGCATAAGCTAGCCAGGCAGCCAGGAGCCAGATTGCAGCTCCCTTCTACAACCAACCCCATGCCCAAAAGAGGGATGATCTCCAAAATATATAAAGAACACAAAAAACTAGACATCAAAATACCAAATAATCCAATTTTAAAATGGGGTACAGATCTAAACAGAATTCTCAACTGAAGAATCTCAAATGGTAAAAAGACATTTAAGGAAATGCTCAACCACCTCAGCCTTCATGGAAATGCTAACCTAAATAACTCTGAAATACCATCTTATACCTGTCAGAATGGCTAAGATCCAAAACGCTGATGTCAGCTTACATTGGAGAGGATATGGAGTAAGGGGGACACTCCTTCATTTCTGGTGGGAGTGCAAGTTTGTACAAGCACTTTGGAAACCATTGTGGTGGTTTCTCAGAAGACAGAGAATTAATCTACTTCAAGACCCAGTATGACCACTCCTGGGCATATAGCCAAAGGAAACACAATCATACCACAAAGACATTTGCTCAACTATGTTCATAGCAGCAATACTTGTGGGTTTTATAATTTTTTATTTCTTAATTTAATTTATATTCCAACCACACTTCCCTTCCCACAGCTTCTCCTGTCCCCCTTGACTCCCCCAAGCCCAGCACATATGCACTCTTCCCAAAGGATAAGGGATCCTGGGGGGAGTCAACAAAGCATGGACCATTAAGTTGAGGGAGGTTCAAGACCCCTGTATTAAGGCTGAGAAAGGCATACCACCATAAAGAATGGGCACCACCGACAAGCTAACACCAGGTATAGATCCTGGTCCTACTTTCAGTGGCCCCTCAGGTAGCCCACACTACACACTGTCTCCCACATGCAGGGACCTAGTTTGGTCCATTGGAGGCTCCTGTGCTGTCAGTCTAAAGCTTATGTGTTCCAAAAATCTCAGTTCAGCTGTTTCTGTAGATTTTCTCTCTATGATCCTGACCTCCTTTCTTATACATTCCATCCTCCCTCTCTGGACTGGATTCCCAGAGCTCAGCCTGGTGTTTGGTCATGGATCTCTGCATCTGATGCTGTCAACCACAGGATGGCAAATGAATGGAACTAGAAAAAGAAAAACCTGACTGAGGTAACCCAGGCTCAGAAAGACGAACACAGTATTACTCATAAGGGAATACTAGATGTAATTTAAGGAGAACCAGACAACAATCCAAAGCTCCAGAGAAGCTAGGTGACAAGTAGGACCCTAAGAGGGATGCATGGATCACCCTGGGAAGATGATATAGATGAGATCTCCTAGAGGCAAGGAAAAGGTAAAGGAGCATTTTGTTCAACTTTTACAAAACCTTCTCTGCCTTCCATTTTAAAGACACATAGATATTAGAAAACTTCTACTGAGTTCAGAAATTGTCAATAATATCATAATAACTCAGAAACTAAGCATGATTTTAACTTACAATTCAGTGAATAAATGTTTAATAAATGGACCTAGTTTGATATTTGGGGTGAAAATATTAAGTTCTAAATATTTCTATATCACATTTTCTCAAACATATGTAATCTTGTCTAAAGGTTGAAAATTATATTTATTGCATTTCTATAATCCTTACCCAAATTAATATTTTGATCAGTATTGTAAGTTCCATTTAATGTATAAAATACTTAGAGATCTTAAAAAAAATATTTGAACATCACAAAAAATTATTAATAGCAAAATGTGTTACTTAGAGATAATTTAATGGTCTCCAAAAGTTACTTTGATAACCATTATGTAGTAAAATAAAATGATTAATTTGGCCATAGGCCAACATCTAATTATTGTATAGCAATAGAACACTTTACTTTTGCAATGGTGCAATAAAATAGCCTTAAAATATGAAAGAATTACATAATACAATCAATGAATATACACATGAATTTTTTATTGAAATGATTTTAAGTGTCTCCTGACTTTCAAAATATGAGTGCAGCACAGTGATTTCCTTCAGAAGTGGTGTATTCTACTAGAAGAATTGCAAATGGATACAAACAAAAAGATAAACTGTAGCATGACTAATAAAAAC
>NW_026068156.1:1415704-1430290 GCF_014885135.2 Alexandromys fortis | reverse complement strand
TTATCAAGCAAATGGACCTAAGAAACAAGCAGGTGTGGCCATACTAATTTCTAACAAAGTTGACTTCAAACTTAAATCAATCAGAAGAGACGGAGAGGGACATTTTATACTCATAACAGGAACAATTCATCAGGATGAAGTCTCAATCCTGAATATCTATGCCCCTAATATAAAAGCACCCACGTACGTAAAAGAAACATTACTAAAACTCAAGGCTGCCATCAAACCGCACACACTATTAGTAGGAAACTTCAACACTCCTCTCTCACCAATGGACAGGTCAATCAGACAGAAACCTAACAGAGAAATAAAAGAATTAATGGAGGTAATGAATCAAATGGACTTAACAGACATCTATAAAACATTTCACCCAAATAGAAAAGAATATACCTTCTTCTCCGCAGCGCATGGAACCTTCTCAAAAATTGACCACATACTCGGGGGGGGGGGGACCTTGAGGACCTTGAGGTCTGCCTGTTAGGCAGGCACTCACTGCTCTGGGTTGGGTAGCCTTAGTGTAGAAGCTTAAACCTGTTCTTGAGCACTGGTCCTAGCATACAGCCAATTATCAGACTCTTATTGAAGCTACCAGCTCATGCCAAGAGTTTAATCTCAGCAGTGGCTAGACTGGCAAGACCAGGACTGGCTGAGGTGGATTTTATTTGCTCCAGGGATGCCTAGCATTCCATTTCCCTGTCCCCATTAGGAATTATAGCTATTTTAGTGGACATGCTGTAATAGACTTATGCCACTTGGCTGGGCATAGACTTTAAAATGGGCACTTGCGGTTCAGAGTCAGATCTGCTGTTGCCCCTGGGATGCCTCTTACAAAATCTTTATAAATTGGACCTGTCTGATACAATGTCCCAAACAGCTAATTTCCCTATACACTAAAATTTTTGTTACCATTAAGACAAATGGGTAGAGCTTACATATGTCCATGGTTTTGGGGCTCTGTGCTCTCACCCTTCTCTTAGTAGTCACTGTCTCAGAGCACCTGTCTTGGTGGCTAAGGCCGCAATGCCTCCAAATTCTTGGTCATCTTTTCTCTTCCAGCTCTCTCTCAGATAGAAAAGTGGCTAGGTTCCTTTTCCACTAATCCTTCTGCTTATATCAAAGAGTTTCATTGTTTGTCTCAGACCTATGATTTTACTTGGCATGACTATTATGTCATCCAAGCTTCTACTCTCACTCCTGAAGAGCGAAATAGAATTCAGGTAGTAGCTAGGCATCACTGTGACTGTTCTCTACCATCTAAAATTAAAGCTGAGGCCTTGACAGCAGGCCACAACACATATATTAGCTTACTAAAATTCTGGCTTCATGGCAGAGTTACTGGTGGGAGCCATATTTGCTCTTAATACTATGTGGAGTTTCTAGGTTCAAGCCAACTCTACTAGCAAGCCAACAACTGTTCATAAAACACCATTTAAGTGTTTTGTGACAGGGCCTCTTAAAAGAACTGTGAGGTTTTTGCTGATAAGCCAGAGTCAGGAAGCTTTAAAGGAGCCACATCTCTGATTTGTCTCTAGAAAACAGAGTCTTTTGGTGAAGAAACTATTACCAAGAAGTTGTACTTGGCTCTGCTCTTGTCTATTTAGAATCCTCTTTTCTTTTAAAGCTTTCTCAGGCTTTATCTGGAAATTTAGCCAAACATTTGGGTACCATTTTTTACATGGAAGCATCTGTGTTACCTAGTCCCACAGCCATTCAATCCCAAAGAAACAAACAGAGGTTTATATTAATTTCGAACTGTTTGGCCTATTTTCTCAGGCTTATGATTAACTAGCTCTTACAACTTAGATTAACCCATAATTCTTGTCTATGGTTAGGCACATGACTTGGTACTTTTTCTCAGTGAGACATTCTCATCTTGCTTCCTCTGCATCTAGTTGGTGACTGTGTCTCTGTCTTTCCTCTCCCCAGAATTCTCTCTTTCTGGTTATCTGGCCTATACGTCATTCATGGCTATTGGCCAATCAGTGTTTTATTAAAACAATGCAATTGACAAGTACTTACAGTATACAAGAGCACTATTGCACAGCAGTAATTTAAACCTGTGAACCCAGAGTTTCAGCATCATAGCATGAAACCACTTATGGGTTTTGGACTGGTAATATAACTTAGAAAAAGCACCTGCCTAGAATGCAGAAGGCACTGTATTTCATACTCAATGTTGCAAAGAATTAGAGAGTATTACAAATGAACATTTTCACAAAAACATCTTTGAAATTCAATGTTTATTCTATACCTTTTTGTCTTTGTGGTAGATACCTTTTGACAGAATAATATTGACATGTCTCCAATTGAAGGCCACTTAAAGTACTTTTATCTAAAAATAATTGTAGACTCTAGGGGCTAGGGAGACGGGACAGTTGACCACAAAATAATGAGAACCTGAGTTTAGTTCCCCAGTTCTGACATTTAAAAAAAAAAAAAAAAAAAAACAGAACCTTGTAGTCCCAGTACTTCCTTGTGAAGGCATTTGCCCATTTGGTCTACCTAAATTAGAAAGTTCTGGTTTCACTAAGAAACCATATTTTAAAAACTAAGATGGAGAGAAATTAAAGAAGACATCTAATTTCAACCTCTGGCTTCCACATGATGTCCACACACAAACACAGATACACATATAAACACAAAAACCCAGTGGTCTCTAATTTCAAAGCATTATTAGGTTGGGAGAAAATTGAAGGCAAAGGACAAAAGGGTCCCATATACCTCATGATTTCTCACATTATTAATAATTTATGTAGAATAGAACATGGCACAATTTATAAACCAAATAGGATATCTCATTATTTAGTAAAGATAAAATAAAATAATATACCACTACAATATGACACTGAATTATTTCACTTCCCTGATATTTTCCTTTGCTCTTGGACAACATATATGTCCATATATTTTGCTTTCACTGTTTCCAGTAATAGAAGAATTTATTAATATTTTTTGTTAATTTTCTTCTGTTTCAGAGGAGATGAGGGACAGATACGCCACATACTATAAAAAAACACAAACAAGGGCAAAATAAATGTTTTGGACATATAGATGAATTATAAGAACACTTTTTGAAACATAATCTCTAATACAGGTAGACATTAACCATCTAGTATATAAAGATGATCTTGACCCCCTGATTTTACTGTCTCTTGATCTTTCAGTGCTGGGATTAGAGATGCTAGAAACAATGCTCAGTTTATGTGGTTCTAGGGATTAAACCCAAGGCTTTGTGCCTGATTAAAAATACTTTAGCTATCCACTGACTATCCTTAACTACACATCCCTCATGACAATACTTTTATCCATAACTGAAGGTAAAAGTTTCTTAGCACCAGTTTGGTCAAGTCTTTCCAGGAGGACTTCATTTCAGAAGGGAGCCCTGTTGTCAGTGGAACTGGATGAAATCATGCCACTAGGGACTGGAGAGGATGAGCCTCAAGCATATTTTTCATTTTATATATTTTTTTTACCTGGACTCCAGATGTGATGCCCCAGGATGAATGTTTTTCAGAATCCATCAGGGAAATTTTAGTAATCTGAGTTGAAGGATCTTTGGGAATGAGAGTGGTTTCATAGCCAACAAAACATTGGAATTTACATGAACAGGCACAAGTACATGGGATATGTATACACCTGCCTGCTCTGAAAATTCAGACTCTACACAGTTTGACTTTGTAGATTCTTCCATGATGCTCCCTCTGCTTTTTATGTTTCTGGTTCTGCAGTATTCCAGCTATGTTAATTCCTTTGATCGTTCTTCCTGTGCTATAAAGACAGGAGTCAGTGTGTATAAGGGTGGGGATATAGTGGTTGCTGCATTTTTCCCACTTCATACTATTGTATATGATTCCATCACTGAAGATCCAAGCAGTGAGAGCCTCTATCATCAGTAAGTTCATTTTTTTATTTCTTTGTTTTCTGTCATATTTTCAAATAGATAATGCCTAGAAATATTATATGTGCATACATCAGTGCTGTCTACATCCTTCATACCGCTCTTTCAACTCCATATGCCAAGAACTGTTTCTAATTTATTTTTCTTTATTAGTTTTATTAGGTTTTTTTTGCTTCAAAAAGAACAAAATTTTTTTAGTTTCCTTCATTCTACCTTCCCCTTTCTGAGACTCAATTCTTTCTTGATCATTCAAAAAATTCCAGACTTTTTTCCAAACTGTGTTGTCACTGAATGATATCCAACAGTACTATTTACAATCACAATACAAGCCTCTGACATCGAATATTTCCAAAGAGTATAAGGAACAGTCTCTTTCTGAGTAGCAAAGGATCTTTTTTTAGCTGTTTATATCAGCTTTTTGAGTTATTTGTATTAATTTAAGTTACTTGTACTTATATTGGTATAAAACCTCTGTCAAATGTATACTTGATAATGATTTTCTTACTCTGGGCTTTTTCTTCACCTGTTGATTACTGTGCAGAAGATTTTTAGTTTTATGAAGAACCAATTGTCAACTATTGGACTTACTACTTGGACAGAATCCTTCCCTACAATTCAAGCATGGTGGTACTGCCTATGTTTTCTTCTAGCAGTTTCAGTGTTTCAGACTTCACATTTACGTCTTAGACCCATTTGAATTTAGTTTTTGTACAAGCTGATAGACACAGGTTATTTTCATTCTTCTGCATGTGGACATCCAGTCTTCTCAGAACCATTTATTGAAGATGCTTTCTTTTTGGCATGTTTTTTTTTTTTGGCATCTTAGTCAAGTACTAAGTTGGTGAAATTACATGTACTCCTGTTTGGGAAAAAATTTTGTTCCATTGGTCTACATGGATGCTTTGTGTCAGTACCATGTCTTTTTATTACTATGGCTGTCTAATATATACTAAGATCTGGGATGGAAATCCCTGCAGCATCATTCTTTTATCTCAGGATTGTATTGTGGCTCTATATAAATTATAGAATAGATTTTTTATTTGTTATTAAGAAAAATAAGGTGGGATTTTAATCTAAATTGCATTGAACTTCATTTCCTAGTGTCTTTCCTTCTTCAAAAGTTAAATTTCATTAAAGAAAACCTTTATTTCCTTGGTTACACTTATTCCTAGATAGTTTATTTTCCTTGAGGCCATTGTGCATGTGCTCATGATCTTCTTTTTGTATGTTTGTTGTTGATGTATCAAAAAAGCTATTGATTATGCAAGCTGACTCCATATCCTACTTTGTTACTGAATTTGATTATCATTTCTTTCCTGGTAGAATTTTTGGGATCTCGATTATATACTATCATGTTATCTTTCAATTATAATAGTATACCTTATTTGTTGATTACTTGTATTCCCCTTAATTACTTCTCTAGCTAATACTTCAAGAACAGTATTTAAAAGTAGTAGAGGTGGTAGACATTCCTGACTGAATTCTGAGAGGGATTACTCAAGCTTATCTCCATTTCTGTTGATGATGTTGTCTGCAGGGTAGATATAAATATAGATATAATCTTATTGTGTTGAGGTATGTCTTCTCTAGCCCTACAATTAATGATCTTGATCTTTAATACATGATTAATGTTATGAAAGATTTTATGCATCTATGGAAATAATCATGTGATTACTATTGGGCATATAACCATTATGTGATTTATTATATTTAATTACTTGAGACATAGGTGGAATCATTCCCACTTTTCAATTAGAAAGCCAACTTGGTCATAGTTGAAGATCTTTTTTATTGTATTCTGTTTGTAATATTTTGTTGACTATTTTTAGTCTGTGTTCCTCAGGAATAGTGGCCTATGCTGTTGCTATCTGTTTTTTTTAGTAGAGTAATACTAGTTTTGTAGAAGTTTGGGAGTGCTCATTCTGTTTCTTTTCTCTTTCAATAATTTTAAAAGTATCTGAAAAATTAAAAATCTGCTAGAATTGTGTTGTGAATCCATCTGGCCCTGAACTTTTTTGGCTGAAGACTTTCCATTATTATTTTAATCTCCTCATTTTATGGTTCTATTTAAATATTTTATTTCTTCTTGGTTTAATGTTGGAGATTTGGCATAATATGGAAAGTCACTTACTTTTTAACTTTTCCAAATTAATGAAATGCAGTTTGTAAAATTTTCCTCATAATATTATAAATTTCTTAGGTGCATGTTATACTCTTTCCCTGTTCATTGCAGATTCTGCTAACTTGGTTTCACTCTTTTCCTATCTTTCTCTTTTTAATTAGAAAAAAAACAAAATATGATAGTATATATAATATAATAGTATAAGATCTTTAAAGACAGAATAGGATTAAACAAACAGAAAAAATATCTAAAGATAAAGCATAAGACATTTACAGACATAGAGACAGCTTCACACACAGAGAAAACCCATAAGATAAAATTTGAAATTATTATATATGTGTTTGTATATATATATATACATATATATGTATCATTTGTGAAGACAGAGAGACAGACAAGCAGTAGATAGGGGAAAAGAAATAACTTTAAGAAATAAATTCCCCTAAAAAAGCATTAAAAAGAAAAAAATCTCCAAAAATATTTGATTCATTTTGTGTTGGCCATCTACTGCTGGACATGTGACATTCACTTAAGTGGGGTCTGTATACCCAATGAGACTCCACTGGAAAACACCTGATTTTTCCTTCGCCAGTGGTTATCACCTGGAGATAGCTTTTGGATTAGGTAATGGGGCTTGTGTCTACGTTGCCTTTCAGTGCTGAGACCTCATCTGGCTTAGACATGTGCAGGCCCTGTGAATGCTGCCAGACTATGTGAATTCGTATGTGTGTCAGTCCTGATGTGTCTAGAAGTGATTGTTTCCTTGGAGTGCTCCATCCATTCTAGCTCTTACAGTCTTCCTGCCTCACCTTCCATAGGATTTCCTGAGTCCTCTGGAGATGTATTTGAGGGAGACATTTCATTTATGACTGAATGTCAAAGGACTCTCTTTCTGTGCATATTTTATGTTAGCTACTTATGATTTTTATTTTCCTCTCTGTCCTTTGGGGCCTATATATTTGACCCATCTCATGTTCTGTTTTACCTGAGATAAAGTTTGAATCCCTTAGATATGAATATTAAGATCCTGAAGACATCAATTTGGATGACAACTTTCTAGTGCAATTATTGTTATACTCTTATCTGTGTCAACTAAACCTTCAGTGACAAAGTCATTTGTTTTTTTAATTTTGGTCTTTGTTAATTTATAGAAGTTTACTAAAATACTCACTTTATGGTTTCTCCTGATATTTTGTTCTTTCATTTTAGTTGTTATATTATCCAGATCAGTATGGGTTCTGACTATAGGCATTAGATTCATTAATGGCTCTGGGGAGGAGTTTCATTTATGGTTACATGAGACAACTGAATTGAATTTGACATAGGGGTTTGTGAGAGGTCCCAAAAGGAGGTTCCCAATGCAAAGGATTGCATTGAATGTCTCTTGTTTATCTACATTCTTTAGTCCAGTACCAGACTTTGCCATACCTTATGCATAATCCAGAAAGGAGAGACATTCTGATTGGATTATGCTAAGAAAAAACATTGTTTCTAGGAATGCAATGTTTACAATCCCTTTTAAGATGACTTTTTGCCAAAATTGAAACACTTTATATTGAAATTTTGCCTTAAACCTCTGGAAGTCAACTCTTCTATCCATATATCATCATTGTTATGAGATTTATTGTATCTCAGATGATGTGGGAGTCCCTTCTGTGTGCTGTAATTACCGTTAATAAATAAACTGCCTTGGTCTGTTGAGAGGGCAGAACTGAGGTAGTTGGGGAAGACAGAACTGAATGCTGGGAGGGAGGAGGGTAGAGAGAGACAGCAAGGAACCACCAGAGTCAAATATGCCAAATCTTTGCCTGTAAGCCACTGCCACGTATTGATACACAGATTAATGAAGATGGGTTAAATTAAGATGAAAGATTTAGCCAAAAAGAAGTTAGCGATAATGAGCCAAGCAGTGATTTAATTACTTTGGTTTTAGGTGACCAGGACAAACAAGCGGCTCTCTTCCAACAAATTGGCACCCAACGTGGGGCCAACTAAATTCACTTAAAAGTTTGAGAAAGTTTAAAAAGAAATTCTAGACACACACAAAAAAACACAGGTTCTTGCTGTTTTCTGGCAGCATGCCTCAGCTTCTTTAAAAGAGATTTTCCTGACTCAGCAGCAGCAGGAGGAAAAAGCTGTGACATTTGGAAATATAGCTATTTTGGAACATGCTGAAAATGTGACCTCTGGCTTTTTTGGAAGAACCAGTATTTGGATAGGAATGTGAGCAGGGTGTTGTGGATTGTTTGATGGCAACTTGTACTGGGTGTTTGCCTGGATATGGGCCTGTGTGTGGCTCAGAAGCACAAGCAGATCCAGCATGCTAGGTTGAGCAGGGCAAGCAGTTGGTAACATATTTGACCTAGTAATGTCACAGCTTAAATTCTTAAGTGCTTAGCATTTTAAGGAGTACTTCTGGTCAAAAAATAATTACAGATACGCAATAAAGACAAATTCAGAAAAAAAATTATAAATGGGTCACAGTGTTGGATAAAAAGACAGACAGTCATAGATTAAAGGAGTAACGATAATGAAATAAATATTAAAAAACAAAAGAGTAAAAATAAGCCACATAAAAATGGAGAATTCACAGAGAGTCTGGATTATGTATATTATTGTGTATTCTTTAAATTTCTTTACTGTAGAGGAGCTAAGTACATAGGGACATTTCATTGTATGGCCTGCTAAGCTAAACCAGAAGGTATATTATAAAGGTATCTTGACTTCAGAATTTGGGTCTAAGGATATGTTGCTTTGGAAAAGAGGTTCTTCTATTGTCTCCACAGAGAATGAGAACCTGTGGATTGCTTCCAGACTTGTGTGGTTTGATGGAACAAGACCCCCATAAAGGTCCCCATGAGCACTCCAAAAATACCCTCAAAAAATTATTTCACCCAATAAACAGCAGGAAAAAGTTTAAAGAGAAATAATTATGCCCATATTCCCAAATATTCTGTATAATTGTTTGTTTACATTTAAAGGGGGATATGATATAGAGATTTCCATTGGTATGGATCTTGGTTTATTGATACAAATTTAAGGTCAATCTTATATGTATATTTATGCTCTTGATTAAGGTATTGTGATTGTGTAATTCATTTCAAAATGTAATGTATAATTAAGAAATATAGGTTAATAAATAATCATCTATAAAAGTCAACCTTGTAGTAATGATACTTAGATTTTCTAGAAGTACAGAAATGTATTTTAGATAAATAGGTATTCTTCAATTCTTTCAGAGACCTTCAAAATATCCTTCTGGAGCCTTTAATAGAGTTGAAAAATAAATATAGTTTTCCTTAGTTATGCTAAAACACAGAGTAGATATAAATATTATAACTGTAATTCTTGTTTGATAACTGTTTTGTTATATATAAATCACTGCTTGGCCCATTAGCTCTAGCTTCTTATCAGCTGAATCTTATATTAATTTCATCCCCTGCTTTTTATCATACTTTCACAGAACTCCCATCTTGAGACTTTCCACGCACATATCCCATACTCTGGCTCATTGTTTTTATTTTGACAAAATCAAAAGTTGATATATATGTCAGCCATGAGAATGTACTTCACAGAATCCAAACACAGGGATTGCAATTTGCAGAATCAAGCTCCTCTGCACTGAAATCTGAAATTTATTCTGAATTTTCCCCCAGGCCATGCTTCCACCTGCTTCTCTGACACAGCCAGTGACTGAATATTGCCTCTGGGCCCACAGAGAGATGCTAATTTCATTCATGAGCCTCCATTTTCATGACAAGATAAGATTAGCTACAGGAAAATACATCATTATTATTTCATTCCAAGTGGATATAAATTTTAAAATGCTAACGTTATGAAATGCAAACATTTAATCTCTAAAAGTGATTATATTGCATGCAAAAATAATAGTCATGGTTTGAATATTTCCTCTGCGTAATATTTTTTCAATTAATGTGACAAAATACCATAAGAAAAGCAAGCTAAGGGAAAGGATTTATTTTGGCTTATAATTATAGAGAGATACTATCCATCGTGTTAGTTTAGGCATGACAACAAGGAGAGAAATACCATGACAGGTGCAGAAATTTGGCTGGTCACATTGTATTTTCACTCAATAAATAAGAGATTGATCCTGAACTGAGGCCAATATATAATGTCTAAAGACTTTTCTCCACTGACAAACTTCTTTCAGTAATGCTTAAACTTTTGAAAGTTCCAGAGTCTTCATCAACGTCATCAGCTGAGGACAGAGTGTTCAGATGTGAATATATGGGAGATATTTGACATTCAAAAAACAGCACCCTTAAATATTTTTGTGTCCTCTCTTCAGGTTAAATATAAAGAACTACCAGATTCTCTTGGCAATGGTTTTTGCCATTGAGGAGATCAACATGAACCCTCATCTTTTACCCAATGTGTCTCTGGGATATGATATCTATAATATCCTGTATAGTGAATGGTCGACATTGGATAGATGCATCACGTGGCTATCAGGGAAGAAATATATAAGTAATTACAACTGCAGGAAAGAAATGAAGTCTGTTGCTGTACTCTCAGGAGTATCATGGATAATATCTGCCCAGATAGGAACACTGCTGGGACTCTACAAATATCCACAGGTGAGAACGAGTGGAGTAGAGAGATGAAAAACACGTACAATTTCAGGGTCATCCCAAGCTGAAAAATGAACATAAAAGAAAATTATGCTTATACATCTACCAAAGTTTATAATCCCAAAGAGGAAGTGTTCAGTGATATCCACATTTCAGTGATTACCTGGAACTGTGAGTGACCAGGAATTTTCTAGAAATGCCTCAGAAAGTAGGATACCAATATTTTAATGGTATTATGGTATAGAGAGGTGACTTTAGGAGTAAAGTGTTTGATTCACAAGCATGAGAATCTGAATGTGACTCTTTAGCACTCACATGAAATTTGTCCATGATATGACATATCTTTAACCTCAGTTCTGGTAAAGCAAAGAGTCCCTCATGGTAAAGTCAGGCTAGCCAAAACAGTGAGCTACAGGTTCACTTAGAGACCTATGCTCAAAAGAAAAAGAAAAAATTAAAGTAAAGAATAACAAGGTAATTCAATTATCAGCCTTGGCCTCGTGTACACATGTGTACAGATGTAATGATCAAATTCTCTTCATCACTCTAGCTGATTTTACAAGTCTGTCATGATTTGACCCATGCTTTATGTTTCCTCCTCTTAATTCTACCTCTACTTCTTTTCATTTTAGCTGACCGTTGGGTCTTTTGATCATGACCTGAATAATCATGATCAGTTTCCCAATCTCTATCAAATGGCCTCCAAGGACACATCTCTGGCCAGTGGCATTGTCTCATTATTGAATTATTTCCACTGGAATTGGGTGGGGATGATTGTATCTGAAGGACAAAAAGGTGTTCAGATGATCTCAGACCTGAGGGCAGAAATGGACAGAAACAGAATATGTATAGATTTTGTTGTGATGATCCCAGTCAGTGAGGTATCCTTTTTGGCAAAGAAGCAATTGAATCCTACACAGGTTCTGAAATCATCAGCAAATGTGATCATCACCTATGGGGACAGTGACTTTCTGAGAGGCTTCCTGTCTTGTTTAAAGCAGACTTTGGTTACAGGGAAAGTTTGGATCATGAACTCAGAATGGAATGATATCAACCGTTCAAAGCATTTCATTTTGCAGTCATGGCATGGGAGCCTCATTTTCTCACATCACCACAAAGAACTCTCTGGTTTCAGAAATTTTACCCAAACACTTCACCCTTCCAAATACCCAGAAGATTTTTACCTTCAAAGGTTCTGGTTCTACTTTTTTAACTGCTCATTTGCTGACGATGACTGTACTACAGTTGAGAACTGTGTGCCTAATGTTTCCCTGCATGACTCACCTAACAACCATTTTGATAAGGTCATGACTGAGTATGCTTACAATACATACAATGCTGTGTATGCTGTGGCCCGTGGCCTTCATGAGATGCTTCTTCATCAAGTAGAAGCAAAACCAATAAAAAAGGCAGAAGAGTTGATATTTTCACCATGGCAGGTAATGTATTTCTCATTGGATTGCTCATAACATAAGCAATGTGAATTTCTGAATTTATGCTTTAGGGGGTCATACTACTTATCTTAGGTTCTCTAAGAGTACAAAATAATCTACTAGAAACACATACAAAGGGGTAAGTCAAGGTCTATACAGAAATGGTTAAAAGGAAGAAAGAAAATGTGTTCTAAATCCACATCAGTATTTTATATTGACAGACCACTGATTTCTGTATAAAAAAATATAGAACATATCCAATCTTGTGAGTCCCATGAGATTCAGTGCAGGCTGTGGACTTCAGCTGAGAGGCCAGAACTAATTGTGGAGAATACAGTGTCTAGGCACATGGAAGGAATCACACAACATGGATAATGGAATCTGCAGAGAAAAAATGGAGGAAGGAACCAGCTGAGAGTTAATTACACTTAAGTATGTAGAGTACCATCCATGGAGAAGAAGTTTCAAAAGAAACTGAAAGATATGAATTCGCTAAAAAAAGGGATACTTCGTAGGACTACCACAATATATGCAGTAAAGCCTGTACAGGCAGACTGGGTGGTGGAGATGAATGAGGGTAGAGTGCCCAAGCATGAATAATTCCACAACATGGAATAAAGACCACAGAAGAAGGTAGTGTTGGAGCTGTCACAGGGTAAGTCATACTACTTAGCTTAGGTTCTCTAAGAGTACAAAATAAAATACTAGAAACACAAAGAGGTAAGTCAAGGTCTATACAGAAATGGTTAAAAGGAAGGAAGAAAATGTGTTCTAAATCCACATCAGTATTTTATACTGACAGATCACTGATTTCTGTAAAAAAAAAAATAGAATATATCCAGTCTTGTGAGTCCATGAGATTCGATGTAGATGGAGGTTTTTCTGTCCCACCCCATCTTGAATCTGCTTTAAATACTCACTCAGAGACTTACATTATATATAAACTGTTTGGCCTGTAGTTCAAGCTTATTAATAACTAGCTCTTACATTCAATTTAACCTATTTTTACTACATTCATTGAGTTATATATTTTTCTCCATTCTCCTCCCTAACTCTCCCCTCCACTTCTACTTTCTCCCATGATCCCCACACTCTCAATTTACTTAAGAGATCTTGTCTTTTTCTACTTCCCGTGTAGATTAGATTCATGCATGTCTTTTTTAGGGTTCTCTTTGCTGATTAGGTTCTCTGGGATTGTGAATTGTAGGTTGGTTTTCTTTGCTTAATGTCTAAAAGCCACTTATGAGTGAGTACATATTATATTTGTCTTTCTGCATCTGAGTTACCTCATTCAATTTGTTTTCAAGATCCATCCATTTGCCTGCAAATTTCAAGATGTCATTTTTTCCCACTATATAGTACTCAACTGTGTAATTGTACCACATTTTCTTTATCCATTCTTTAGTCAAAGGGCATTTAGGTTGTTTCCAATTTCTGGCTATGACAAATAATGGTGTTATGGACATAGTCAAGTACATGTCCTTGTGGTGTGATTGAACATGCTTTGGGTATATACCCAAAAGTTGTATTACTGGGTCTTTGTAACGGTGTAAGCGAATGCAGACAGATTGTCAAAATATAGACAGCTTTAATGGAGGAATAGACTTACAGAACCACCGTTCCCGCAGAGACCAGGAAAGCAGAAGTGAGCGCTGGGAGCATGCTTGCCAAATTTATAGGAAAATTTTAGCCTGAGGCGAACATGCCCCCTAAGGGTGGGACTAATCCCTACATCTCCCCCTTTTGTCTAAATAAGACAGAACTAAACCAAATACAACTATATACAATAATAACAAATAAATATAACAAACAATATTGAGAATCAAAAGTTTTGCTAAACGTTCTATCTCAAGGAGTCTAAATAATGTAGAGAGTAACTACAATTATATAATCTTCAACTCCATCAAAGATCCGAGAAGGGAATAAATATTACTTAACAAATGAGATATATCCAAAATGTGTAACAATTGACAAAGACAACTGACTACCTGGGCAATCACCCAAAGTCTCGTTTGCAATGTTGAGTCAACCAACTTTGGCTAAGGCCTAACATAACTGACATACCATTATTAAAGGCAAGGAACTTTTCAAAACTATCTTACCCTGTCTTGGCAGGATATGACAGTCCTGTTGTATCCATTGATGCACGCTCTGTATCTTTGTCAGTGGTTGAGGTATGGGCTTTTCTTAACCCAAAGGCCAGTTCTGCCAAGAAGACAAGCTCCCAGTGGAGTGTCTTTGGTGCTCAACGTTCTCTCGGGAATAGAGCGGTGTTGCCAGGAGCAATTGTGTCTCACTATCACGAAACTCTGAGTTATATTAAAGGCCATATTCTACAGCTCTCCAAAGAGGTTGAAGATTATCTATCTATACTGAGTATAATCTCTATATATCTAAAGAACCTGATTAGTCTAATTACAAATGACAAACTTAGATGACTATTAATCTATATAATTCTCAATATCTATCTAACTTAAAGACTAAAACAATAAACAACTGTGCAATATATGAAGACAATGATCTTCATCTGTAAACAAT
>NW_026068156.1:1377263-1415482 GCF_014885135.2 Alexandromys fortis | reverse complement strand
AACATACCCCTAATTCCATAAAACATCTCCCCATCCCCTCAACCCCAAACCAACCACTAAAAGATGTCCCTAACCCTGAGGGCAAACTCTGTTGGGAGAGGGGACGTCGTCCTCGAAGATTGCTTCAAGCTGACATGGGGGCGATGTTCTCCTTAGGGGCTCCTGTGAAAGCAAATGATGGCAAAATTCCCAAATTAACCTTTGACCTAAGAAAATTATAACTAGTCCCTGAGCACTTTGAGAAGGTCCGGCCAGAGTGTTGTCAAAAATGTGCACCATTCGAAATTGTCTTGTACAGTTGGTACCAAAAAACAGGTCTCATATTAGCGCGTAGAAAAGAGAAAAAAAAATTCATGACGTCATAAAAACCAGGTTGGCCTCGAACTCACAGAGATCCGCTTGTCTCTGCCTCCCGAGTGCTGGGATTAAAGGCGTATGCCACCACCGCCTGGCCGGCCTTGAACTCACAGAGATCCGCCTGCCTCTCTGGGAGTCACAAACTAAGAAAATGACACCAGGGAGCGTGCTGTGTTAGCTAGCAGGCTACGCACTTGAGTCGGGGGCAAAATAGCCCGACGTTGGACACCAAAACTCTGCTCTGCTCCCGGAGAGATGCCATGCTCAGCTCTGCCGGATAGACACGATAGCTATGCGCTCTGAGGCAGACACATGAAGCTCAAACCCAGGATGGACGGAGGCTAGAATCTTCTCGGTAAGCGCACCTTGGGGTGCTTACATACATTACTAGAAATGGGCTAGTCCAGGTGCGAGATTAGCCTGTAAGGGCTAGAGTTCATGGGCCAAGCAGTGTTTAATTGAATACAGTTTGTGTGTTGTTATTTCAGGCATGAGCTAGCAGGCGACTGGGGTGCTGGGGAAGCAGCCCCGCCGCCGCTCTTATTTCAACAAGTCTTGAGATAGGCTGTTTCCTAATTTTCTGAGAAATCTCCATACTGATATCCAAAGTGGTGGTATGAGTTTTCACCCCCACCAGAAATGGAGAAATGTTCCCTTTACCCCACATTTTCTCCAGCATAAGCTGTCATTAGTCTTTTTCATCTTGACCATTATGACAAGTGTAAGATGGAATCTCAGAGTTGTTATGGTTTGCATTTCTCTGATTGCTAAAGATGTTAACCATTCCCTTCGGCATCTTTCAACCTCTTTATATTTGTCTGTTGATAGTTCTCTGTTTAGATCTGTACCCCATTTTTACTGAATTATTTGAAATTAGCCCATTTCTATTTATCTATATATTGTCAAGTGGCCATGGCATTTACTGATCTATTGGCATGTTATTTCTTGGGCAGCTGTTCATGTCTCTCATGACTCTGCCCTTCTTCTCTTTGTATCTCTCTTTAGCATTCCTGCCTAGCTGTATTCTGCCTTGTTATAAGCAAAAGAAGTTTGTTTATTAACCAATGGGAATAAAATATACCCATAGCATACAGAAGAGTTATTCCACAGTACTACATAGACACAGACAACTGATGTGATTTCAACAGAAGTAATAAGTTAATAACTGGGAATAAAAAGGATACAAAAAACGGAGGAGTCAAACATCCTCCCTTGTAGATGATAATATTCTATACATTAGAGACCCTAAAGACTGAGTCAAAAACTCTCAGACTTGAAATGGTGTAATTGCTAAGCAATTGAGCCAGATCCAAAGCCCACTGAGGGTCTGGACATGAATCTGGGCCCTTCAAGGGAGTAGACCTAAACCAGAACCCCTGTGGGTCTGGGCGTGAGACTAGGACCTCCCAGTAACTAGGCCTGAGCCAGGACCTCTGCCAGTTTGGGCATGAATCCAAAACCTCAGCAGGTCCCTCCTGTAGAAGTCCCTGCCTTGGAGTTCATCCTTCAAAGGTTTTTGGCTCCAGTCTACTGCCGTGGAGTTTTCAGCCTCAGGTGCACCCAGAATCGCAGAGGATCTGGGCCAGGGTTACTCCCTCAGAGGTCAAAGACTCATGCTCAGACCTGCTGAGGTTCTGGATTCCTGCCTATTCCTTTTGGTGTCCCAGACCAATTCCCAGACCCAACGAGGTCCTGGTTTAGGCATACTCCCTCTGAGATCCCAGCCTCACACCTGGCCCTACAGCAATCTCTGATTCCTGCCTACTCCCTCAGAGGTCCCAGATTCCTTTGCATTGGGAAACTCCTTGAGGGACCTCTCACAAACCCCTATGTCAAATTCAATTCAATTGTCTCATGTAACCATAAATGAAACTCCTCCCCAGAGCCATTAATGAATCTAATGCCTATAGTCAGAACCAATACTGATCTGGATAATATAACAACTAAAATGAAAGAACAAAAATTCAGGAGAAACCATAAAGTGAGTATTTTAGTAAACTTCTATAAATTAACAAAGACCAAAATTAAAAAACAAATAAATAATTTTGTCACTGAAAGTTTAGTTGACACAGATAAGAGTATAACAATAATTGCACCAGAAAGTTGTCATCCAAATTGATGTCTTCAGGAACTTAATATTCATATCTAAGGGATTCAAACTTAGAACACTAAACATACAGAGTAAAAAAAAATATTAAGAGCTACAAAGGAAAAAGGCCAAGTAACATATAAAGGTTGACCTATCAGAATTACACCTGACTTCTCATTGGAGACAATGAAAACCAGAAGGTCATGGTGAAGCATTGTGTTATGCAGACATTAAGAAACCATGGATGTCAGCCTAGAGTACTATACCCAGCAAAACTTTCAATCACCATAGAAGGACAAAACAAGATATTCCATGACAAAACTAGATTTCACCGATAACTAGACACAAACCCAGTACTACACAAAATACTAGAAAGAAAAATCCAACCCAAGGAAGTTGGCTACACCAACAAAAACACAGAAAATTGATGGTCTCATAGCAGCAAATCCCAAAGAACAGTGAAAATGTACACATTAACATCATCATCAATGAAAACTAAATTAACAAGAGATAGAAATCACTGGTCATTAACATCCCTTAATGTTAATGGACTCAACTCACCTATAAAAAGACACAGGCTAACAGATTGGACACAAAAACAGAATCCATCCTCTTCTTCATATAATAAACACATCTCAACCTCAAAGACAGACATTGTCTCAGAGTTGGGAAAAATATACCCATCAAATGGACCTAAGAAACAAGTGATGTAGCTAACCTAATATCTAACTAAATAGACTTCAAGCTAATACTCATCAAGTTATTCCACACAATAGAAACAGAAGGAACAATGCCAAATTTTTTGAGGCTACAATCACCCTGATACCCAAACCACAGAAAGACATTACTAAGAAGGAGAATTACAGACCAATCTCATTCATGAACATTGATGAAAAATACTCAATTAAATACCGATAAATGGAATCCAAGAACACATCAGAACCATCATTCACCATGATAAACACAGGTTCATCCCAGAGATGCAGGGATGTTTTAACATATGAAAATCTGTCAACGTAATTCACCATATAAACAAACTGAAAAATAAAAACCACATGATCATCTCATTAGATGCCAAAAAAGCTTTTAACAAAATACAACATCCGCTCATGATAAAGGTCTTGGAGAGAGCAGGGATACAAGGAACATGCCTAAACATAATAAGGCAATATACAGCAAGCCAATAGCCAACATCACAATAAATGGAGAGAAACTCCCAGCAATTACACTGAAATTGGAAATGAGACAAGGTTGTCCACTCTCTCCATATCTATTCAATATAGGTTTTGAAGTCCTACCTAGAGTTATAAGACACAAAAATGAGATTAAGGGGATACAAATTGAAAAAGATAAAGTAAAACTCTCACTGTTTGCTGCTGATATGATAGTTTATATAAGCGATCCCAAAAATTCTACCAAGGAACATTTACAACTTGTAAACACTTTCAGTAATGTAGGATACAAGATTAACTCACAAAAATCAGTAGCCCTTTTGGACATATATAATAAAAGGGCTAGAGAAGAAATCAGAGAAACAACACCCCTCACATTAGCCACACATAGCATAAAATATCTCAGGGTAACTCTAACCAAACAAGTGGAAGACTTGTATGACAAGAACTTGAAATCTTTGAAGAAAGAAATTGAAGAAGACACCAGAAAATAGATAGATCTCCCATGCTCTTGGGTAGGCAGAACTAACATAGTAAAAATGGCAATCTTACCAAAAGCAATCTACAGATTCAATCCAATGTCCATCAAAATCCCAGCAAAATTCTTCACAGACCTTGAAAGAACAGTACTCAACTTCATATGGAAAAGCAAAAAACCCAGGATAGCCAAAACAATCCTGTACAACAAAAGAACTTCTGGAGGCATCCCAATCTCTGACTTCAAACTCTACTACAGTGCTACAGTATTGAGAACAGCCTGGGGGAACTTTCCAGAATGCTCCCTGGGAGGTGGAGGAGCAGTGTCTGCAGGAACCATGCTGTGCTACACTCCTCTTTCCACTCTCCTCTACAGGCCTACTCACCGGCTGTAAAAAATGAACCTTCATCCAGAGGTGGATGGAGATAGAGACAGAGACCCACAATCAGAGCACTGGACTGAGCTCCCAAGGTCCAGGTGAAGAGCAGAAGGAGGAAGAAGACGAGCAAGGAAGTCAGGACCACAAGGGGTTGGTCTACCAACTGAGACAGTGTGACTGATCTAATGGGAGCTCACCAAGGCCAACTGGACTGGGACTGAAAGAGCATGTGATCAAGCTGGATGCTCCGAATGTGGCTGGCAATGGGGGCTGACTTAGAAACCAATGATAATGGCACTGGGATTTGTCTCTACTGCATGTACTGGCTTTTTGGGATCCTAGTCTGTTTGAATGCACACCTTCCTAGGCCTGGATGGAGGGGGGAGGGCCTTGGACTTCCCAAACGGCAGGGTACCCTCTCTTAGGACATGAGGGGAAAAAGGGAGGGTGAGTGGCAGAGTGGGAGGAAAACTAAAGGAGGGGAGGAGGTGGAAATGTTGAAAGGTATTTATAAAGCAATAAAAGAAAAAAAGGAAAACAGCTTGGTATTGGCATAAGAACAGACAGAAGGAACAATGGAACTGAATAGAAGACCTGGATATTAATCCACACACATTTGAACACCTGATTTTTGAAGAAAAAAAAAAGCAAAAAAAATCAAATGAAAAAAGAAAGCATATTTAACAAATGGTGCTGGCATAAATGGATGTCAACATGTAGAAAAATGAAAATAGATCCATAACTATTACCATGTACAAAAATCAAGTCCAAATGGATCAAAGAACTCAACATAAAGCCAAACACACTGAACCTTGTAGAAGAGAAAATGGGAAGTACACTTGAACACATTGGCACAGGAGACCACTTCCTAAATATAACCCCAGCAGCACAGACACTGAGAGAAACAATTAATAAATGGGACCTCCTGAAGCCGAAAAGTTTCTGTAAAGCAAAAAATACAATCAACAAGACAAAACAACATCCCACAGAATGGGAAAAGATCTTCACTAACCCCACATCAGACAGATGTCTGATCTCCAAAATATACAAAGAACTCAAGAAATTGATCATCAAAAGAACACATAATCCAATTTAAAAATGGAGTACATACATAAACAGAGAACTCTCAACAGAGGAATCTGAAATGGCGAAAAGACACTTAACGAAACGTTCAACATCCTTAGTCATCAGAGAAATGCAAATCAAAACAACCCTGAGATTCCATCTTATACCTGTAAGAATGACCAAAGTAAAAAACACCGATGACAACTTATGCTGGATATGTTGTGGGGGAAAGAGAACACTTCTGCATTGCTGGTGGAAATGCAAGCTGGTACAGCCCCTTTGGATGTTGGTGTGGTGATTTCTCAGAAAATTAGGAAACAACCTTCCTCAAGACCCAGTAATGCCACTTTTGGGTATATATCCAAAAGATGTTCAATTGTGCCACAAGGACATGTGCTCAACTATGTTCACAGCAGCATCGTTTGCCATAGCCAGAACTTGGAAACAATCTAAATGCTCCTAAATGAATAAGGAAAATGTGGTACATTTACACAATGGAGTACTACACAGTAGAAAAAATAACATCTTGAATTTTGGAAGAAAATGGATGGAACTAGAAAACATTATTTTGAGTGAGGTAACCCAGACACAGAAAGACAGTTATCACACGTACTCACTCATAGGTGGTTTTTAAACATAAAGCATAGAAAACCAGCCTAAAAAACACAATTCCAGAGAACTTAGACAACAATGAGGACACTAAGAGAGACTTATAGAAATCTAATCTACATGCGAAGTAGAAAAAGACAAGGTCTCCTGAGGAAATTGGGAGTATGGGGACCTTGGGGAGGGTTGAAGAGGGGAGGGGAGAGGCAGGGATGGGAGCAGAGAATAATGTAGAGCTCAATAAAAATCAATTTAAAAAAAACCTCTCCGACCTGATAATACTTTCAGCAAATAATTAACACAAAAATCATCAGTCTTCCTATATACCAATGTTTAAGATATCAATCAAAATTGAAAAAATAATCCCAATGACAATAGTCACAAAGGAATTAAATATTCAAGGAAATTAAATTAAATTAAAAACCTGACCAAGGAAATGAAACATTTCTACCTTTAAAAGCATTAAGACATTTTGATTGAGAGGTATTTGATGACAGCTTCTATTTCCTCGCAGTTTATAGGTCTATTTAAATTGCTCACCTCGTCTTGATTTGATTTTGGTATATAGTATCTATCTGAAAATTTGTCCATTTCTTTTAAATTTTCCAAGTTTCCAATTACTACAGGGTTTTGTAGAAAAACCGAATTATTCTCTGAATTTCCTCAGTGTCTGCGGTTATGTTCCCCTTTTCATTTCTGATTGTGTTAATTTGGATGTTCTCTTTCTGCCTTTTGATTAGTTTGGAGAAGGGTTTGTCAATCTTGTTGATTTTATCAAAGAACCAGCTCTTTGTTTCATTGATTCTTTGTATTTTTGTTTCTATTTTGTTGATTTCATTTCTCAATTTGATTACTTTCTGTCTTCTACTCCTCCTGGGTGAGTCTGCTTCTTTTTGCTCTAGAGCTTTAAGGTGTGGTGTTAAGTCACTAATGTGAGCTTTATCCGTTTTCTGTAAGTGGGCACTGAGTGCTATGAACTTTCTTCTTAGCACTGCTTTCATACTGTCCCATAGGTTTGGATATGGTGTGCCTTCATTGTCATTGAATCAAGGAAGACTTTAATTTCTTTCTTTATTTCTTCCTTGATCCAGGGTTGGTTCAGTAGTTGACTATTCAATTTCCTTGAGTTTGTAGGCTTTCTGAGAGAATTATTGTTGTTGAGTTCTAACTTTAATCCATGGTGATCCGATAAGACACAGGGTGTTACTCCAATTGTTTTGTATCTGTGGAGGTTTGTTTTGGTGCTGAGTATGTGATCACTTTTGGAGAAGGTTCCATGAGGTGCTGAAAAGAAGGTATATTCTTTTGTATTTCAGTGGAATGTTTTATAGATGTCTGTTAAGTCCTTTTGATTAATTACATCGGTTAGTTCTCTTATTTCTCTGTTGTTTCTGTCTGGATGACCTGTCCATTGGAGAGAGTGGAGTGTTGAAGTCTCCTACTATTATGTGTTGGGTTTGATATGCAATTTAAGTTTTAAAATGTTTCTTTTACATACATGGGTGCTCTTGTATTAGGGACATAGATGTTCAAGAGTGAGACTTCATCTTGATAAATTATTCCTGTTATAAGTATAAATAATCTTTCTCCATCTTTTCTGATAGATTTTAGTTTGAAATCAATTTTGTTAGATATTAGGATAGCTACACCCACTTGTTTCTTAGGTCTTTTTGATTAGAAAATCTTTTCCCAACCCTTTACTCTGAGGTAGTGTTTGTCTTTGAGGTTGAGGTGTGTTTCTTCTACACAGCAGAAGGCTGGAACCTGTATTCATATCCATTATCTTAGCCTGTGTCTTTTTATAGGAGAATTGAATCCACTGATATTAAGCGATAATAATGACCAGTGGTTGTTAGCGCTGGTTATTTTTTGGTAGTAGTGTTAGTGTGTTTCCCTTCTTTGGGTTATGCTGGTGGAGGGTTGTCAGAAGTCTGCGATTTTGTGGGTGTAGTTAGCCTCCTTGGGTTGGGATTTTCCTTCTACTACTTTCTGTAAGGCTGACTTTGTGGATACATATTGTTTAAATCTGTTTTTGTCATGGAATGTCTTGTTTTTTTTTCCATCAATAATGGATGAAAGCTTTGCTGAGTATAGTAGTCTGGGCTTGCATCCATGGTATTTTAGTGTCTGCATCACATCTATCCAAAGCCAGATGGTTTTAGTACAGAATTCTATCAGAATATCCAAGAAGAGTTAATACCTATATTCTCAAACTGTTGCACATAATAGGAACAGAAGAGACCTTGACAAACTCTTTTTATGAGGTTACAAGATACCCTGATACCAAAACCACACAAAGACTCAACCAAGAAATATATTTACAGACCAATCTCACTCACGAACATGGATGCAAAAATCTCAATAAAATACTGGCAAAAAAAGTCATGAACACATCAAAAAATTATCCATCATGATCAAGTCGGCTTTATCCCAGAGATTCAGGGCTAGTTCAACATATGAAAATCTATCGATATAATACATCATATAAACAAAATGAAAGAAAAAACATATGATTATTTCATTAGATGCTAAAAAAGCATTTGACAAAATCCAACACACTTTCATGATAAAGGTCTTGGAGAGATCAGGGATACAAGGTTCATATCTAAATATAATAAAAGAATATAAAGCAACATCAAATTAACTGGAAAAAATTCAAAGCTATTCCACTAAAATCAGGAACAAGACAAGGTTGTCCACTCTCTCCATATCTCTTCAACATAGTTCTTGAAGTTTTAGCAAAAGTAATAAGACAACAAAAGGATTCAAATTGGAGAGGAAGAAGTCAAATTTTCATTATTTGAAGATAATATGATAGTGTACATAAGTGACCCCAAAATACTCTAATAGAGAACTCCTACAGTTGATAAATACCTTCAGTGATGTGGCAGGATACAAGGTCAACTCAAAAAAATCAGTAACCTTCCTATACACAAATGATAAAGAAGCTGAGAGGGAAATCAGAGAAACATCACCTTTCACAAATAACATAAAATATCTTGGGGTAACCTTAACCAAGGAAATGAAAGACCTATTTGACAAGAACATTAAGTCTTTGAAGAAAGAAATGTAAGAAAATATTAGAAAATGGAAAGATCTCCCATGCTCTTGGATAGGAAAGATCAGCATAATAAAGGATGGCAATTCTACCAAAATCAATCTATAGATTCAATGCAATCCCCATCAAAAGAGAACACAATTTCTCACAGACCTTGAAAGACCTATAATCAACTTCTATGGAAAAAAAACCTGGATTGCCAAAGCAATCCTGTACAATAAAGAAACTTCCAGAGGCATCACCATCCCTGACATCAAACTCTATTACAGAGCTACAGTAATGAAAACAGCTTGGTACTGGCATAAAAACAGAGACATTGACCAATGGAATTGAACTGAAAACCCGGATATTAATCCATACACCTATGAATGCCTGATTTTTGACAAAGAAGCTAAAATTATACAATGAAAAAAAAGCATCTTCAACAAATGATGATGGCATAACTGGATGTCAACATGTAGAAGAATGAAAATAGATCCATATCTATCACCATGCATGAAACTCAAGTCCAAATGGGTTAAAGATCTCAATATAAATCCAACCACACTCAACTTGATAGAAGAGAAAGTGAGTAGTCTCAATGCATGGACACAGGAGACTACTTCCTAAATATAGTCCCTGTAGCACAGACACTAGGAGCACCAATAAATAAATGGGACCTCCTAAAACTGAGAAGTTTCTGTAAAGCAAAGGAAACAGTCAATAAGACAAAAAGGCAGCCTACTGAAAGGGAAAAGATCTTCACTAAGATCACTTCTCAGACAAAGGACTAATCTCCAAAATATATAAAGAACTCAAGAAATTAGACAGTAAAATTCTAAATAATCCAATTTAAAAATGGGGTATTGAACTAAACAGAGAATTCTTAACAGAAGAATTTCAAATGGCCAAAAGATACTTAAGAAAATGTTCAACTTCCTTAGCTACCAGGGAAATGAAAATTAAAAACAACTCTGAGATACCATCTTACACCTGCCAAAATGGCTAAGATCAAAAACACTAATGATAGCTTATGCTGGAGAGGGTGTGGAGTAAGGGGAATACTCACCCATTGTTGGTGGGAATGCAAATTTGTACAACCACTTTGGAAATCAGTATGGCAGTTTCTCAGAAAATTGGGAATTAACCTACCTCAGGATCCAGCAATATCACTCTTGAGAATATACCCAAAAGATGCTCATCATACTATAAAAGCATTTGTTCAACCCTGTTCACAGCAGCATTATTTGTAATAGCCAGAACCTGGTAACAACCTAGAAGCCCCTAAACTGAAGAATGGATAAAGAAAATGTGGCACATTTACATATTAGAGTACTAGTCAGTGGAAAAAAAAAATGACATCTTGAATTTTGCATGCAAATGGGTGGAATTAGAAATCACTATCCTAAGTGAGGTAACCCAGACCCAAAAAGATGAATATGGTTTGTACTCACTCATAAATGGATACTAACTATAAACAAAGGACATTGAGCTTATAGTTCATGATCCTAGAGAAACTAAGTAATAAGGTGAACCCAAAGAAAATCATATATAGACCCACCTGGAAAGTGGAAACAGACAAGATTGCCTGACAAAATTGGGACCTTGGGGGGTGGGGGTAAAAAGGAGGGGAGAAGTGAAAGCAGAAGGGAGAAGAGGGGTTGAGGAGAACTTGAGAGAATGGGAAAGTTGAGATGGAGGAAGGACAGATATGAGAGAAAGGAAAGATATATCTTGATTGAGGAAGACATTATGAGGTTCGCAAAAAATCCTGGCTCTAGAAAAATTCCCAGGAATCCATAAAGATGACCCACTTAAGACCCTAAGCAATAGAGGAGAGAGTGTCCAAACTGGCCTTGCCCTTAGTCAGACTGATGATTATCCTAAATATCACCACAGAACCTTCATCTAACAACCAATGGAAGCAGAGCCAGAGTCCCACATTGGAGGACTGGACTGAGCTCCCAAGGTTCAGTTGAAAAGTGGAAGGAATGAGAATATGAGCAAAGAGGTCAAGACCATGAAGGGTTCATCTACTGAAAAAGTTAACCTGAGTTAATGCGAGTTCACCAAATCCAGCTGGACTGAGAAGGAACAAGCATAACACCAAACTAGTCCCTCTGCATGTGGTTGACAGTTGTATGGCTTGAGCAGACTAAGGGGACACTGGCAATTGCAGTGGGATTTAGCTCTACTGAATGTATTGAATTTTTGGAATCCTATTCTCTTTAGATGTATATCTTACTCAGCCTAGATATAGTAGATAGGGTCTTGAACCTTCCACAAAGAAAAGTGCCTTACCCTCTCTGAGGATTAGATGGGGATGGGGTGGGAGGGTGTGGGGAGGGAATGAGAGAAGGGGAGGAAGTGGGAATTTGGATTGACATTTTTTTAAAAAATGTAATAAAAAATAAAAGAAAAAAAATAACTTTAAGTCACCCAAAAAAGTATTTGAGGAAGACACAGGAAACTTGATAGACCTCCATTGTTAATAGATTGCATAAACTAATATTGTATAATGGTCATCCTACACAGAGCAATTGACATATTAAATTATATTACAATTCCACCATAAAATCTTAACGTGCTAGTTGATCTGTCAGCCTGCCCAGTAGAAGTTCACAAAGTCCCACCCTTAGGTGAAGACCTCCAGACAATCAATGCCTGCTGGGAGGAGGAGAATAATCCAGAGATGTGCACCCAGACAGGTTTTCCAGTCCTAAGTCATCAGCACTAAACACATGTACATACAAATATCAATAAAAGACTCAGTAACTTGTGTGTGTGTATGTGTGTGTGTGTGCCTTTGTGTTTGCATAGGTCATGAAGGTAATAGGGATATGGGGGCCATAGAAAGAATTGAGGTGGAAAGGGGAAAGTAGAAATTGTAGAAATGCAGTTTAATTTATTTTAGTTTAGTCAGGTATGAAATTCTCTAGAAAATAATTTTTAAAACATTATATTTTTCATAGACATAAAAATTCTTAAAATTAGCATGAAAGCACAAAAAAAGTGTATTCAAAGCAATCCTAAACAAAATGAATACTACTAGAGGTATCATGATACCGATACTAAACTTATATACTACAGAGTCATGACTCATAACTTATACTACAGAGCTATTGGTCAATATTAAATAAATAACATGGTACTGATACAAAAACCGATAGATGAGCAATAAAATAAAATAGAAGAATAAAGAAGTTCTATACAAAACCCACACAGTTACAGCTAGCTTATTTTTTAAATAAACCTGCCTAATATATACATCGAACAAAGACTGTATTTTCAACAAATGGTTCTGTGTGAAAACTGGATTTTAATATGTGTGAAATGAAACTACCTCCTCATCACTGACCCTGAACAATATTAAATTCAAGTTTATCAAGGTGCTCAATATAGGCTGTGACACCCTGTGATGGCGAGAGGAAAATGTTTCAGCTTATGTTCACATGTAAGCATAGGAAATGACTTTGTCAACACAGGAAATAAGAAAACAAAACAAATGAGACCTTTTGAAACTAAAATTTTCTGTACAACAAAACAAATTGTCAAGTAAAGAGGCAGGCCACAGAAAGGGAGAAAATATTTTCCAGTTGCATATCAAATTAAGAATTCATGTAAAGATACACATAGATCTCAGAAAATCCAAACATGAAGAAAGCAAATGATCCAGTTTTAAAGATGGGCCATGGAACTGAACACAAAGTTCTCAAAATATGAAATAAATGTGGCTACTAATCACTTTTATTTCCCTTCACCATCAAGAAAATGCAGGTTAAAACTGCATTAAGAGTCCATTTAAGCCAGTTAGAATGGTCATGCTTAAAAAAAAATCATGAATGACAAAAGATGCTATTATGAATGTGGAGAACAGGGAAAACTTATACACTGTTGGGAGCAGTGGAAACTAGTGCAGCCACTCTGGAAATCAGCCTGGTGGCTTCTCAAAGAGTCAAAAAAAAGTCATCATATAATCTTCCTATACCATTCCTGGTTATGCACCCAAAGGACTCTATACATGACCAAAGAGATGCTTATACATCCATATTCACTGTTGTCCTACTCAGAGTAGCCAGGAAATAAAAATCAGCCGAAATTTCCATAAATTAATGAATGTACAATGAAAATGTGGTACTTATAAACAGGGGAATATTATTCATCTGTAAACAGAAATGAAATCATCAGATTTTCGGGTAAATGGATAAAACTGGGGGGAAAACTCATTCTGAGTTAAATAACCCAGGCCCAGATAGACTAAATACAGATGGCTACAGTTCTTTAGCTGTGTGTGCTTATCTTGAAGTGCTTATACAATTAAAAAATAGAAAATTATAAAGAAGCTATTCATGGGTATTAGAAAACAAAGGATAGTAAACACAGATAAAATTGAAATAGAAGAGGGTTCCTAGTGGTAGAGAAGTTGAAAAAGAGGGTTCCTAGTGGTAGAAAATAGGAAACAACCAAGGGACAGAACAGAAGAGAAAGTTAATCACAAAGCCATATGCAAAGCTACTATGTTTAACCCAACTTAAAATAATATTTTCTTAAAGTTATAGGGTAGATAGCTGAATAGCTGGATAATTTTCATGTTTGTGGAAGTCAAGAGTTACTAAACAAAAATCCTAGTAACATATATGAGACACCTCCATATGACATCTTAGTCAGGGAGATCACAGATTCCACAATCAAACATAAATAAAGATAGGCTTCTGCCAGACTTTTTGTTTACAAACCAGAAATAGAGACTTATAACCTATTGCATCCGATACTACACAACTTGGATGCATGATATAGAGATAACAAACTGGAGCTGAGCCAGACACATCTTCTCTGATGGCTCCATTTAATAGTACCAGAGGGTGTTGTGCAGGCTGTTAGGGAGAAAAAGTATCAAGGATTGTGTTAGTGAGGGTTCTCTAGAGTGGTTTACAGGCTGTGGTCCAGCTAATCCAACGTTGGCTGACTGTGAACAGAAAGTCCAGTAATCTGGTAGTTGTTAAGTTCATGATGCTGGATGTCTCAGCTGTTCTTCAGTAGACACTGGAATCTCAGAGAAGTAGACACTAAGCCCACCAAAGGAATGGATTTGCTAGCAAGGAAAGGGCAAGCAGGCAAAGAACAAAAGCTTCCTTCTTCCATATGCTTTTCAGCAGATGACATGGCTCAGATTACATCTGAGCTAGATATCTCTATAAAAGGGATGTGTTCCTACTGCAAAGGTCTAGATTAGAGGTGGATCCTCTGACTTCCAGTTAAGCAAAAAATCCTCACAGGTGTGCTCTGTATTTTATGTAGTTGGTTATAGATGCAGTCAAATTGACAACCAAGAATAATCATCACATGTTCATCTCATCAACTAGACACAAAATTATATCTTTCATGTCATGTTTAATTTTCAAATGAAAACAATAACCAAATCATAATAAAACATAAGCATGATATAACTATCCCATGTAAAATTGCAAATACATTGTATATTTTAAAAGGTCATAAATATGCCTAAGATACTATAACTATCCCTCATATAATCACAAATGCATTATAAATTTAGAATAGGTAGAAATGTTCCTTTAGGGACATTCCTTAGTGTTATTCTTAAAAAATGATGGCTACAAAGGGTCCCCGGGCGGGCTGGCGAGCCCGCCATGGGAAAGCGGCTACAGGAGGGCACTGCTTCCTTGGCCCACGGTGGCGGCAGGTAACAGACACGTAAACACAGGAAATAGCCATAAGTATTTATTAAGGAAGGGGGAGAAAGAAAGACAGAGAAAAGAGATAAAAGGAGAGAGGAGAGATAAAAGAAGAGAGAGACAGAGAAAACGCGTGTGCACGCCAAGGAAGCAGAAAGAGAGAGAGGGGTCCCAAAATGGCGATGGGCGGGTCAGAGGTTATGGGAGTGGGCGTGGCTAGGGCAGGGACCCAAGAATAACACCTTAGTATCTCAAACTTAAATATGATAACCATTGG
Organism: Alexandromys fortis; assembly: GCF_014885135.2. Lineage (NCBI taxonomy): Eukaryota > Metazoa > Chordata > Mammalia > Rodentia > Cricetidae > Alexandromys > Alexandromys fortis. The sequence goes on along the minus strand of NW_026068156.1, from coordinate 1,400,329 downwards.
TATTCTTTTAATTGCTATTATATTACATGATACAGAAATTGAGGAAAGAAAACAAAAATATTTGTACAATTGCATTCTTAACAAAATATGACAGAAATATTCATATCAATTGTTAAAGTGGTTGCAACTGTAATGGTCCCTAAAGAGAATGGTACTATTAGGAGGTGTGGCTTTTTTGAACTGTATGGGTTATCTTTGATGTCTCCTTTGCTCAAGCTTCACTCCTGTGACACACAGTCCACTTCCTGTTGCCTTGTGATCATGATGTAGCCAGTACCACATCTGCCTACACAAATAAACCCTGCCATGATGATAATGGGCTAAACCTATGAAATTGTAAGCCTCCACATCAATTAAATATTTTCCTTTATAAGAGTTGTCATGGTCATGATATCTCTTCAAAGTATTTGACACCTTAACTAATATAGAAATTGGTGCCAGGGACTGGGGTATTGCTGTATAGGCCTGACCATGTATTTGGAGGAGTTTGGGCCTTGGTACATTGGGTTAGTATAGCAGTTGTTTTGTATACTTGCTTAATGGGCCATACAAGTAGGAGCATGGAAAACAGTGCTACTAAGAGCTATTTGAACTGCAGATGGCTTGTTCAAGATGTTTCAGAGGAGAAGAATTATAGTACGTGGCCTAGAGATTGTATTTGTGATATTTTGGTGAAAAATGTGGCTGATTTTTGCCCTTGTCAGAAGAGTCTGCCTGAGGCTAAAGGGGAAAGTTTTGGATTAATTATATTGGCAGAGGAAATCTCAAAACACCCTAGTATAGACTCTGTTGTTTGGTAATTATTGAAAACTCTAATGAAGATTTATAATGAAAAGGGGTTAGCTGAGAAAATAAAAGTACAAAATGTACTGATTGAGAAAGGGGCATCACAAACTAAAATAGAACTAAATCCTATGACCAAGGAGCTAAACAGATTAAGAAACAGAACAAAGGGGGTGTTGACCTCAGGGCAAGATCCCACTCAGCTAAATTTCCAACTTGTGAAAAAGGAATTAAAGAAAAGCTTAGAGATTCATGTGGTGGTGTATACCCCTAATCCCAGCACTTGGAAGGCAGAGGATGGTGGATCTCTGAGTTTGAGGCCAACCTAGTCTACAGAGCAAAGTTAAAGAATAGCCAAGTTTAAACAATAAAGGTACAATAAAGGTAACAACCAAAAACAGAAAAAATGGTAAAGCTGAAATTTAGTGGGGTGGGGACAGGTTTCAGGCCCAGAAAGCAGCAGAACTTGGCGGCTTCAAGCACATGATTCTGGCTTTAGATTCAAGGGTAAAAGAAACAGGTTATGGAATTTGCCTTCACACCTAAGGAAAGCCACTGAGGCCAGGCATGTGTGAAGAGTGTTCCTTTTTTTAATGGTCAAGCAGTGATTTAATTAATACAGTGCATGTGTGGCTATTTCGAGGCTGAGCAGCCAGGAACAAACAAGTGGAACAAAAAATTTGGTTTCCCAAATTTTGAAGTCAAGATATCAGGAGTGTTCCTAAATGGAGGCCTAAAAAGGCCACTGCATGAAGCTGTAAAGCTGAAGCCTGGATTGCCTTGGAGACTCTTAGTCGTTAGAAATGCCACATTCATGGGATACCTGCCAAGGAAAGCTGCTAAGGTAATAAACAGCCCAAGAGAAAGAGGTGTATTGCAGTCAACAAAGCTAAAAGGAATCAAAGATGTGAAGAACATTTTAGCATCAGACATAGAAATGCAGAGTTTGGAGTTTGCCTGGCTTGCTTTGGTCCATTATGTCCTCACTGTATTCACTTTCCTACATTTTGAAATGGAAATGTATATCTTATGCCATTATATGTTGGAAGTATTTAATCTACTATTTTATTTTGATTTTATGGATTTTATGCATGAGTCTCAGAAGAGACATTGCACTTTAAAACAAGCTTGAGACTATTCTACATTATAGGTACTTTTGAAGTTGGACTGAATGCATTTTTGCATTGTGGTATAGCTGCATATCATTGGGGACCAGGGAGTAAAATGTGGTGGTTTGAAACAAAATGTCTCCCAAAGAGAATGGCACTACTAGGAGGTGTGACTTTGTTGGAGTAGATATGGCCTTGTTGGAGGAAGTGTGTACTGTACAGGTTGTCTTTTAAGTCTCTTTTACTCAAAATTTACTCAATGTGACACACAGTCAACTTCCTATTGCCTTTTCATGACAGGAAAAGAAATTCACCTTTTCTGTCATTCCTAGTATATAGCTTTTTAAATTTCTTGACCATTTCTTGCATGCATTTAAGAAGGTTTTGGTGTTTTCACTATAATTAAGCAGTCTAATCCCCTCCTCCTCATGTTGAACCTTTCCCCAACAGACCCACCTCACTCTTACACATCTTTTTTGTGACTCACTGATTTTAATTATGATTCTTCACCTAAGCATAAGTGGGTATTATTTACTGAAATATGGACTAGTTAAAACAGAAAATAATTACAGAGAGAGAGAGAGAGAGAGAGAGAGAGAGAGAGAGAGAGAGAGAGAGAGAGAGAGAAACCACTGACTGCCTATAGCCTTTCGGTATGGGAAACTCATGAGTTACTCCACACTGGATGATAGATAAAGGATGGGCACAATTTCATGCAGAAATTGCATAGGTAATACTAGAAGCAATAAATTCATGAATGCAACAGCAGAGTCTCAGCCAAAATATGCTGTTTTGAAACAATTCTCCCCATCCTCTGGATCTTACTTTTGGGGGCTCTTCCTTCCATGAACCTTGGTGTGAGTAATTTATGTCCTGTATAGGATCAACCACTCTGTATTATTTTTCTGCTGCTGTGATAAAATGCTATGGCTAGGGCAAATTATAGGAAAAAACTACTTATTTTGGCTTATATTTCTGCTAATTAAAGTCCATAATGGTAGATGGTATAGCGGCAGGCATGGAATCTGGAACAGAAAAATGAAAACACATACCTTTCACCTCAACCACACTACTCCAGTGTATAAATGCACCACATTTTCTTTATCCATCTTCAGTTGAGGAACATCTAGGTTGTTTCCAGGTTCTGGATAAATTGAATAATGCTGCTATAAACAGGGTTGAGCAAATGTCATAATGGTATGAGTGTGTATCATTTGATTATGTGTCCATGAGTGGTATTGCTGGTTCTTCAGGTAGATTGGTTTCCAATTTTCTGAGAAATACCATAATGATTTCTAAAATGACTGTACATGTTTGTATTCCCACCAGAAGTAGAGGAGTGTTCCCCATACTTAGCATCTTCTCCTCCTTATCATTGCTGTTTTTTATCTTAGTCATTCTGACTGGTATAAGATGGTATCTCAGCATTGTTTTGACTTGCATTTTCCTGATGGGTAAGGATATTGCTCAATTCCTTAAGTGCCTTTCAGCCATTTGATATTCTTCTGCTGAGAATTTCTAATTAGATATGTACCCCATTTTTTTAATGGATTATTTGGTATTTTGATGTCTAGTTTCATGAATTCTTTATGTATTTTGGAAATCAGTCTTCTATCCCATGTGGGGTTGGTGAAGATCATTTCCTATTTTGCCGGCTGCCATTTTATCATATTGACTGTGTCCTTTGCCTTACAGAAACTTCTCAGTTTCAGGAGGTCCCATTTATTAATTGTTTCTCTCAGTGTCTGTGCTAGTAGTGTTATCTTTAGGAAGTGAAATCCTGTGCCATTGTGTTCAATGCTAATTCCCACTTTCTCTTCTCTGAGATTCAGTAAAGCTGGATTTATGCTGAGGTTTTTAATCCATTAGGACTTGAGTTTTGTTCATGGGAATAGATGTGGATTTACTTGCAATCTTTTTTATGTTGACATCCAGTTATGCCAAGGGCATTTGTTGAAATTTCTGTCATTATTCCATTATAAAATTTTAGCTTCTTTGCCAAAAATCAAGTGTTCATAGGTGTGTGGATTAATATCGGTCTTCTTTTCATTCCATTGGTCCATCTGTCTGTTTTTATTTCAGTACTAAGCTGTTTTCATTCTTATAATTCTATGGTAGAGCTTGATGTCAGGAATGGGGATGCCTTTAGAAGTTTATTTCTTGTAAAAGATTGTTTTGGCTATCTTGAGACTTTTGCTTTTCCATAAGAGTTGAGTATTGTTCTTTTGAGATCTGTGAAGAATTGTGCTGGGATTTTGGTAGGGATAGCATTTAATCTGTAGATTGCTTTAGGTAGGACTGCCTCATTTTTACTATGTTGAGAAGAAGTCATCAAAAGTCTCCCAACCAAGAAAAAAAACCCAGAGCCAGAAGTTTTCAGTACAGATTTCTACCAAAACTTCAAAGGAGACATAATACTTATATTCCTCATATTGTTCCACACAATAGAAACTCCTTTTATGAGGCCACAGTTACCCTAATACCAAAACCAACAAACAGTCATCTAAGAAAGAGAATTACAGATCAACTCCCTCATGAACATTAATGCTAAAATACTCAATAAATACTGACAAACCAAATCCAAGGACAAATCAAAAAAAAAAAAAAAAAAAAAAAAAAAAAAAAAAAAAAAAAAAAAAAAAAAAAAAAAAAAAAAAAAAAAAAAACTCTACCATGATCAAGTAGGATTCATCCCAGAGACGCAGGGATGGTTCAACATATGAAAATCTGTCAAAGTAATCTACTATATAAATAAACTAAAACAGAAAAAGCATATGATCACCTCATTAGATGCTGAAAAGATACTCAACAAACTCTAACACCTTTCATGATAAAGGTATTGGAGAGATCAGGGATAAAAGGAATGCACCTAAACATAATTAAATCAATATACAGAAAGTCTACAGCCAACATCAAATTAAATGGAGAGAAACGCAAAATGATTCCACTAAAATCAGGAACAAGACAGGGCTGTCCACTCTCTCCATATCTACTCAACATAGTTCTTGAAGTTCTGGCAAGAGAAATAAGACAACAAAAGGAAATCAAAGGGATATAAATTGAAAAAGTAGAAGTCAAACCTTTGCTATTTGCAGATGATATGATAGTATACATAAGTGACCCCAAAATCTCTACCAGTGTTACTGATGAACTCCTACAGTTCATCAGTATGAAAATATTTTCATTTGAGTGGCAAGATATAAGATCAACTCAAAAAAAAAACTCAGTAGCCCTTCGTTATGCAAATGATAAAGTACTGAGAAAGAAATCAGAGACACATAAAATTTTACAATAGCCACAAATATAATAAAATATCTTGGGGTAATGCTAACCAAAGTAAGACCTGTATGAAAGTCTTTGAAGAAAGAAATTAAAGAATATATCAGAAAGTGGAAAGATCTTCCCAGCCTCATTTTATAAGCACTCTCTAGGCAATATATTGGTCAGTTTTTATCAATTTGACACAAATGACAGTCATCTGGGGAAGGAGTAGCCTCAGTTGAGAAATTATAACCTGACATCAGGTTGACTTGTGGGCAAGTCTATAGGGCATTTTCTTGATAAATAATTGATGTGGGGGAGTCCATCTCACTGTGGATAATCCCATCCCTGGTCAGGTTGTCCTGGATTGTATAAGAACAAAAGCTCTGCAAGCGATGGAAGATAAGTCAGTAAGTACTTTCCTCCATGGTCTCTGCTTCATTTCCTACCTTTAGGTTCTTGCCTTGAGTTCTTGCTTTGGCTTCCTTCAATACGGACTGTAACATGCAAGCCTTTATCACAGAAACAGAAAGCAAAACAGGAAAGATTAATTCTGAAAATAAATAGATATGGCTAACTTTAGACAAACTGAAAACTTCCAGGTTTTCTTTCATTTACTTATTATTTTGGTGCTTGTAATTGAGAATTACTATCTATTGCAAGATTGTTATTTTCAAAAATATTGTAATATTTTAGCTAGCCATAGGCTGCCGTTTGCCCTACATTCTTGATACCTATGTCAAATATGCTTTATTCACTAAGGATTTAAACAATATAATACTTTCCCAAACACTTCAGTTCTTTCTCTTCGCTCTGGTACCAACTTCATAAAATAATATATTTTTTTAGCTGCACCCTTTTTTAAAAAACATGGAATTTACTAATCATGCCGGAGAACAAGTGAATTTGGATGAGAAAATGAAACTGAATGCAGAGTATGATATACTCAACTACTGGAACTTTCCAGAAGGTCTAGAACTTAAGATAAAGGTTGGACAGTTTTCTCCATATGGTCCACTGGGTCAACAATTATCTTTATCTGAGGACATGATAGAATGGGCCACAGGAATCACAGAGGTGAGTTGGGTATAATTGTAATGCTATGAACTACACAGATTAAAACAAATCTTGATCGGGATCTCCTAAACAAAAAGCTATCTGCAATGGATACTTCCTTGTAAAGGAAAGAGTAATTTCTTCTGATAGAGTCTCTCTTCACAGAAGACTCCATTCCCAAGAATCTCAGTTTCATTTTGGTAGAACTTTTGTATCATATTTTTTTGTTTGGGAACTTTTTACCTTATTGGTCTTTACTTTATATGTGTGTGTTTCTTGAGAATTTTGTTTATTTTCAGTTTTTTTTGCTTGTTTTGTAAACACAGAGAAAGAAAGGGCAAGGAGTTGAATGGAGGAGGAGATCTGAAAGGAATTGAAAAAAGAAGCATGATCAAGATATTTTGTGTGAAAACGTCTTTTAATGTTTTATTCTATAATACATATTTTCTTTATTTATTCTTTTGCCTGTAAGATTTATGATTTTATGATATACTGGTATTTTTAAGTTTTCTATATATATTTTAAAAATATAAATATATAAAAGATGTTGTTTTTGTGGACTCATATAAAACTTAGGATACTTCTATTTCTGTGCAGAATGAAATAGGAATTTTAAATGGGTATTACATTGAATCTCTAAATAGTTTTTGGTAGAATGGTCATTTCTACAATATTAATTCTACCAGTTCTTGAGCATGGGATGTCCTAACATCTTTATGGGGGAGGATGCAATAACAATAACAAATACAGAGATTTGACAGAAATATTCATGTTAACTTGAAGTAGAAGACACTTTTGTATTTTCCTTTTTTTTTTCCTAACATAATTCAGAGACAGCATCACTAGAGTACTGATTGGAAAAGGTATATTTCACAGATTTTAGAGCTAAGGGTGTCCATAATTCCTTCAATAGTAAATTGAGGAAGGAATTGGAGAAATGGAAGTAGAGAGTAAAGTAGGAATAAGAAGCACAGAGCATGGTTTAGGGCCACAGATGATAGTGGAGGAAATATTTCATAGCAGTTCACCAAGGCAGCGGTAGGGGTGCTTCCTGCTCAGGCAATGGTTTCCAGGATGGCAGGCAGGAATCTCAGCTCCAAGCTCCTCTGCCTCATTTCAGCTCCCATCTGCTCACCCAGTTTTGCTCCACCCATCAATCCACTTGTGGCTAGCAAACGGGGTTGACATGTTCCAGCTGCTGTTTTCTAGTGTCCATGACCAACTGCCCATCATGATGGATGCTTTGTCGTTGGCCTGATGCGAGCAAGATGGTGAAACACACTAGCTTGACTGTTCCTTTGAAACAAAGGTGCCATGTAGGCTAATTTCTTTTTCATTCAATTCTTTCTCTGCTAAAGTGGAGTCTATTTGTTTTTTACTATGACTCTTGTGACTCTTGTCTTTTACTGAATCTTGTAAAGGCAGCTATTAATCCATTATCATACCCAGCAATCCCTTGAACCAAGAATGTGCTTTTTAAATTTTATACTTCCAATTTAAGGAAGAGAATTTTCTTATATACTGTATGAAAATAGAACATGTTCATTTACCAATACACATCTAAATGCTCACACATTTCATATGAAAATATGCACAACATCTGTTGGGGTTTTCATTACTGATGTATCTTTAGATTGAATTTGGATGGTTCTGTAACTCATAGCTGTAACTTTGGTGGAACTATGGTGTTGTTTGTGGCAGTAGAAGACAATCACCTCATGCCAGCAAAACTAGAGGTAGGATGAGTCTATTGCCCTAATACACCTTCAAAGGGCAAGCCTCCAATCACTAACTTTCTCACCTTTGAAAAATTATTTTGTTTTTATTTTCACTGTTTATATGCACATGGAGGAAGGAACTTTTATCTGCATGAGTGCAGGTGCCTTTGGAGGCCAAAAGAGACTGTTGGATCCCCTGGAGCTGGAGTTACAGGCAGCTTTGAGCCATGTAATGTAATCCATGACCTCTGCAAGAGCATCCCACGCTGTTAATACAGAACCATTTCTCCAACCCCAAGACCTCTCCACTTAAAGACTTCACCATGTCTCAGCAGCACCATAGGCTGAAAGTAGTCATGGTTAAGGGGGCATGTGGTGTCCAAGCTACAGCAACATCCAATCAGTTGATTATATATGGATACAAAAACTATGTTCACTAATTATACAGTTCTATGAATAATGTGCTCACTATAGTAGTAGGTATAATGCAGATTTTGAAGTATAACTTGCTCACACCTGATTTTCTTCAGACTCCCCAGTCTGTCTGCAGTGAAAGTTGTAGTCCTGGATTCAGAAAATCCCTCCCAGAAGGAAATGTGGCTTGTTGTTTTGACTGCATTCTGTGTCCAGAGAATGAGATTTCAAACAAGACAGGTAAGTGTGTTTTATGGAGAAATTCTCTACTTCTAATGAACATTCTTTTTATGAAGATTCTAGGCATCTGAACACTGATTCTCACATTTTACTTCAAACACTTTACACACTGAGCCATCTCCATAGCCCAAGATATTTATTAATAAGAAAAGGAATATTAAGCAAAGTGTAGTGATGCACAACTTCTGCACTCAGGAGACAGAGGCAGGCCAATCTCTGTGAGGTTACAACCAGCCTGTTCTATATAACAAGTTCCAGGACAGCCAGGGGTACATAATGAAAACTACTGTGGGACATTTGTTTGTACCTTGTCAATTGTATTTTATTAAAACATTGATTGGGAAGTAGCCAGGCAGGAAGCATAGATGGGGTTACCAGGCAGGAATGTAGAGGCAAGGCAATGAGAGCAAGCAAGATGTTACAGCCTCACCGAAAAAGGTACCAAGCCACGTGACTAATATAGACAAGAATTAAGGGCCCTTGTATAAGATTTATAAATTATAAATTTATAATTATTAAATTAACTAATTTATAAGAATTAGTTAAGAAGAAGGCGAGCTAATAGGCCAATCAGTTTATAACTAATGTAGACCTCTGTGTGATTTCTTTGAGAGTTAACGACCGAGGGAGCTGGACAGGACAGAAGCTTCAGACATCTGAAAACTGTTTCAAAAATCATTTTAATACCAAATAAATTTCTTTTGCATTGATTTTTTTGAAGCCAATCACAGTGCTATGGGGACTGAAGCCTATGTGTATCTGTCATCTTCTCTGTGTCTTCTGAGATGGTGTGCAACACACATGGAATGACTAGATTGTTTAACACTCACATTCGTGCACTGTCCTTTTCAGGTTTGGGTACACAAAAGGTGATTAGCGAAGTGATTTGAAGCTAAAAGTAGTTGAAATTCCTCTCTGCTTCTTTACACACTCGAAGAAGCTGGCGGGGCATTTAAAATGAACTAGACAAAGATTGCTTACAAATTCTTCACCACCTTGGAGTCAGGTCAAATGTTCCCCTACTGGGTGTGTCTCCAGATACCTCTATAAATGGGCAAGGGGTGGGAGATCGTCACAGACCTGTGCTGGGAGAGAGAAGCACAAGCACATGATCTGCCAACCTCATTCCAGGAATCCTCATACTTGACTCCTAGCTTAACACATAGGCAGCCCTCTACTCCCCCACACTCAGATAGATTTCATCCATTGTCAAGGAAAGCACTTTCCACCTCATTCTGCAAGTCTGAGTCCCTTCCACTATAGAACACTTAACAGGTTTATGTCAGAGGTGCACCCCAGAACCAAGATTGTCATATGAGTGACACCCACTGACCATTCTAGAAATAAGAAAAGGCAGATGTTTCTGAAACCAGAGAAGCTCAGACAATAGAACCTCTCTCAGCCACCTCATGGTACTGCACATTAAAAATCTACAGAGCAACACAGAGGTCTCTTCCTCTAAATGACCCTGATTAGCAGGTTAAGTGTCTTGTCTTTTGAGACTGTAGTCTGAAGAGGGGGGCTAGATTCTACTCCAATAGAACTCTCTCTCTCTCTCTCTCTCTCTCTCTCTCTCTCTCTCTCTCTCTCTCTCATAGAGCTCTCTCTCAAGATCTCTCTCTCTTTCTCTTCTCTCTCTCCTCTCCTATCCCCCATAACCCACTCCTGGATTAATATTGTTCTAGGTACACTTTTATGACCATTTAGCTGTGTAAAACTGGGTTGCGCCAGGTTGGAGTTTTCTTGTTGAATCCCAGAGCTTATATATAGTTGTCCCTGTTAACATACAACCAACAACGTCATTTCAGTTCCATCTTGTGGGAAAATAGGAAAGAATTCTCTGCTTCTTTTCTACTATAGTTCCTCATTTATGAAGTTCTTTACGCCTTTAAGAATGAAATAAAAGACACTCGTCATTTACTGCATACTTATAGTTGATAAACATTATAGAAGTTACCATATTAATGATTCATGGAATCTACTATTGTGAATATAAGTAGAAATGGCAGAGTATGGCATACTCCCAACTCATTTAGTATTGAAATTCCAAGTGGTGGAACATGATGTAGACTCAGGGAACCAGGAGACAAAGATAGAAGGATGGTTTCAGCCTAAAAGTTTAAAACTAGCATGGGCGACATGGTGAGACATGTCTTTGAAACAGTTTTCAAATGGCTTCATGAAAAAGCCATTGGGAAATGCCAATATCAATGAATACAATTACTCATAAGGGTGAGTTATCATGGGGCCCCACCCCAAAGAACTGGTGGCAAAACAACTGGTGACTGCTGAAAAGAGAATTAGTCTCCTCCTGAGGATGAAGCTAATTACTTGTCTAATGCAAAATGGTCAGCCCTGAAACCACGTACACAGACAAGGAAAATGGACTTGGCAGGTTGTATTTGTATGTGTGTTCATGAATGTGTAAATATGTAAATGTATGCATTGTGTGCGTGCACGTGTGTGTGTGTGTGTGTGTGTGTGTGTGTGTGATTGATGGGGGAAAGAGGCTATCGATGTGAGAGTCTTTGTACATGGAGGGAGTTGGGAGCAGGAACATGGGAGTGACTGAAGGGAAGAAGATAAGCAATACAATTATGCTGTAATTTAAAATGCAAAAATATTAAGTATTTTTAAATGAAGGTTTAAGAGATGGGTCATAGTTAAAAATGCTTGCTTGCTTTTTCAGAGGACCCAAATTTATTTCCTAACACTCACATCAGGTAGTTTACAACTGCCGATAAAAGTCTAGGTTCATGGTGAAATGTCACTGGTCCTCATGGGCACTCATGTACATAATGTCCATATGCAAACATACATTCCTTATATATATTTCTACAATTTTTATTTATTTTATTGAGCTACACATTTTTCTCTGCTTCCCTCCCTTCTACCCTCCCCATTAAACTTTTTTAATTTACTTCTTTTTATTTACTTTTTTTTAAAAAAAAAAAAAAGGTTGGTAATTATCTCCCAGGGAACTGAACTAAGGTTGTGGGCTTGTTGGCAAGCCCCTTTGCTCAGTGAGCCATATTGAAAGCCCTCTAATGTATTTTTTTAAAGTCTTTGATGAGTAGATTTGGGTATTTAGCTCCATTGGTAGAGTGTTTGCCTAGGTTTCCGTTCCAAAACTACGTGCTATGTTTGGTGATTCATGCATACTTCCAACACTTGGGAGAAGAAGGGAAAAGGATCAGAAGTCCAAGTTTATCCTCAGTAACTACAAGAGACTATCTCAAAAGAAAGTATTTTATTAGTGTATATTTGGTGTAAAATAAAATGGCTGTTAAGAATAGTTGTTCACATATAACATTCAATTTGACTATATTTACATCCACATCTTCCCTTGTCCATCTCCTTTTTTCTAGAAGTTCTTCTTTTGTCCAAGTAGTCTAATCTGTGTGTGTGTGTGCATGTGTGTGAATATGCATGTATGCATCTGTGTGTGTGTGTGTGTGTATAAACCTAGATTACAGTAGTAGATTGACTTTGGAAACCTGAATTAATTTAATTTGAAAAGACAGTTTCTACAACCATATATAACTCTAGTTCTGGGAAATCTCTTTATTTATTTATTAAAGATTTCTGCCTCCTCCCCACCACTGCCTCCCATTTCCTTCCCCCTCCCCCAATCAACTCCCTTTCCCTCACCAGCCCAAAGAGTAGTCAGAGTTCCCTGCCCTGTGGGAAGTCCGAGGACCACCCACCCTCTTCCAGGCCTAGTAAGGTGAGCATCCAAACAGCCTAGGCTCCCACAAAGCCAGTACGTGCAGTAGGATCAAAACCCATTGCCATTGTTCTTGACTTCTCAGCAGTCCTCATTGTCCACTATGTTCAGCAAGTCCAGTTTTATTCCATGCTTTTTCAGATCCAGTCCAGCTGGCCTTGGTTAGTTCTAGTTCTGGGAAATCTTATGCCCTCTGAAGACACCAGCTATACACATGGTACAGGCAAAACACCCATACACATAAAATTGATGAATCTACATGAAAAAAATAAATAATAAAATGTATTTTACTATAATTGTGTTATAAAGGGCACACAAGTCTTGTTCACTGTTCTTTTGCTCTGAGGGGAAATTGTGAGCACAGGAACTTTAATAAAGGAAGCATGTTAGTTGGGGCCAGCTTACATTTTCAGAGGTTTACTCCATTATAACCATGGCAGGAAACATGGTAGCACACCAGTAGACATGATGCAGGCAGAGTAGCTGAGGGCTAACATCAGAATCTGCAGACAGCAGGAAGAGAGCCACTGGGACTGGCTTTGGCTTTTGAAAGCTCAAAGCCCATCCCCAGGACATATTTCTTCTAACAAGGCCATACCTACTCCAACAAGGGCTCTCCTCCTCTTCTTTCTCAAGTAGGACCACTCTCTAATGACTAACCATTCAAGCCTATAGGACCATTCTTTTTCAAACCACCACATTCCACTATCTGCCTTCCTATAGGCATGTAGCCATATTTTAATATCAATGCATTTAGTCTATTTTTTAAATTTTATTGATTTTGTTGATCTATACATTTTTCTCTGCTCCCCTCCCTTTCTCTCCCCTTGTACCCTCTCCCATGGTCTCCATGTTCTCAATTTACTCAGGAGATCTTTGTGTTTTTCAGCTTTCCATGTATATTAGATCCATGTATATCTGTCTCACATAAGGTCTTCATTCGTGTCTAGGTTCTCTGTAATTATATAGTGTAGGCTGATTTTCTTTTCTTTATGTCTAAAAACCATTAATGAATAAGGACATATTATATTTGTCTTCCTGGGTCTGAGTTACCTGATTCAATATGACATTTTCTAGTTCTGTCCATTTGCCTACAAATTTTCAGGTGTCATTTTTTTCTGTTGTGTAGTACTTCATTGTGTAACTATACCACATTTTTCTTATCAGTTCTTCAGTTGAGGGCCATTTAGGTGATTTCCAGGATCTAGCTATGACAAACAATTGTGCTATGAACATAGTTGAGCACATGTTCTTGTGGTACTATTGAGCATCCTTTGGGTATATATCCAAAAGTGGTATTGCTGGGTCTTAAAAAAGGTTGTTTCCTAATTTTCTGAGAAGTTGCCATACTGATATCCAAAGGGGCTATACCAGTTTGCTCTTCCACCAGCCATGCAGGAGTGTTCCTTTTACCCCCAGATCCATTCCAGTATAAGGTGCCATCAGTGATTTTTGATCTTGGCCATTCTTACTGGTGTAAGATGGAATCTCAGACATGTTTTGGTTTGCCTTTCCTGATGGCTAAGGATGTTGAGCATTTCCTTAAGTGTCTTTCAGCCATTTTAGATTCCTCTGTTGAGAGTTTTCTGTTTAGGTCTGTACCTAGTTGTTTTAATAGATTGTTTGGTCTTTTGATGACCGTTTCTTAGGTTCTTCTTATATTTTGGAGATCAAACCTCTGTCTGTTGTGGGGTTTGTGAAGAGCTTTCCCCATTCTGTAGGCTGCTGTGTTGTCTTGTTGACCATGTTCTTTGCTTTACAGAAGCTTTTCAGTTTCAGGAGATGACATTTATTAATTGTTCCTCTCAACATCTGTGCTAATGGGTTATACTTAGGAAGTGGTCTCCCATGTTAATGTATTCAAGTGTACTTCCCACTTTCTGTTCTATGAGGTTCAGTGTGGTTGGTTTTATTTTGAGGTGCTTGATCCATTTGGACTTGAGTTTGTGCATGGTGATAGATATGGTTCTATTTTCATTGTTCTATTTGTTGATATACAATTGTTCCAGCACCACATGTTGAATATGCTTTCTTTTTCCATTTTATATTTTTTATTTCTTTGTCAAAATTCAGTTGTTCATAGGTGTGTGTATAATGTCCTAAGTCACAAAACAATCCCATACCAGTTTAGAATATGGATACTACAAGGGTTATTTATTTAAGGGGAAAACTTACAGATTACTGTCCTTGATAATAGTCCTCTGAGCATACAGGAACAGAGTTTAGCAGCAGGAAGTAGGAGCCAGAAGCAAGAGACCAGGCCTATGGTTACTACTGCTTTTTACATATAAGAGACCTTGCCCAAGTGGGCTGGTATCTTAAAGGCTATTGGATGAAGGAGCAGAATATGCTCCCACAGCACTTCCCCCTTTTGTTTAAGTAAGAGAGTTCCAAACCCAATACAAAACTATATAAACTAGGAACAGATATCAAGTATAATTGGAATTACAACTAGCATAAACAATATTAAGCAAGGAATATATGCTAAAGGTTTTAATAAACATTCTATCCTATGAACTCTAATTCTTGTATAGGAAATGTCTTGGCTAGATCATAAGAGTACAGTAACTATGACTATCTAATCTTCAATCCTGTCAAACCCCCTGAGAAGGGAGATAATATTACTTGAGCAGACAGGAAGTACAATAAAGTAGCTTCCAAAGTGGGCAATAAGCTAACTGAGCAATCACCCAACGTCTCATTTTGCAACATGGAATCAACCAACTCTGGGTAAGGCCTAGAGTAACAGACGATTTTCAGAGGCAGGAAATTTTTCAAAACTGTCTTACCCTGTCTTGGCAAGATTTGAAAGTCCTGCTTATCTGTTTCTGGAAACTCTGTAACTTGTCAGTGGTTGAGGCATTATTAGTTCCTTGCCCAAAGGTCAGTTTTTGCAACAACAACAACAAAAAAAAAAACTCCAAGTAAAGTGTCTTTGATGCTCAACATTCTCTTGGGAATAGACTGGTGCTGTCAGAAGCAATCATGTCTCATGTCAACAGAACCCTAAATTATTTAAATGCCATGTTCCACAGATCCTTGAAGTGGTTGAAGATTACCTAACTAGACATACAATCTCTATGTATCTAAAGAACCTAATTGATCTGACTGTATGTACAACAAACATGAACAACTATTGACCTATAATAATTAATACCTGTATAACTTAAAGAGTAAAACTTCATGTCAGAATATTAAATAATCTATAAACAAATGTGCAACAAATGTGAACGATGACCCAAAATGTAAACAATCTATAAGTGTCTTGATCAGAGGTAGAAGTAACAAACATATAATGCATAATGAAAATATATCCTAAAAGTTGTATCAATATACAAAATGTTCTAAACATAGGAAGAAACATGCATATATACAATCTGACAAAATAACTTTGCATAAATGTACAAATGTAAACAAGAGGAACAAATATAATTCAAACTTGTATCAATATACAAAACCTATACCAATGTAAATTATCCATAAATAATAGCTAATGAGTATTCACTCTATTACCCAATATTACTATCAACACCCTCTTTTTGAACAAACATAGTTTTCACCGCAATCCTCTATTTAGTACAAGTAATAATCAACAACCCATAAACAGTGTTCCCAACCCTATGAACAAACTTTTTGGGGATGGGGCATCAGGGTGAAGTGCTATGGGACAATGGTTTGTACCTGTCAATTGTATTTTAATAAAATGCTGATTGGCCAGTAGCCAGGCAGGAAGTAGAGGCAGGGAAATGAGAACTCTGGGAAGAAGGAAGTCCTAGTCTGCCCTTGTGACCCAGCCACAGAAGAAGCAGGATGTGACAGCCTTGTCAAATAAGGTACAAAGCCATAGGGCTAACATAGACAAGAATAATGTTATAAGAGTTAAAAATAAGTCTGAGCTAATAAGCCAATCAGTTTATAATGAATGTCAAACTCTGTGTGATTTCTTTGGGACTTAACGACTGCAGGCAGGACAGAAACCTCAGACAACAATTGGTGTCCACGTGTACAACTGCATCCACATATCCTAAGAGAGCTTGGGAAGTAATACTACAGAAAAGAATAGAGTTGGGCATGACTTATTGATAGCAGTGGTTTCTCTGGTGGGCTCTGCTTGCTAGAGGCAAGCACTCTCATTTAAGAGAGGCTTCCTGACTCAGCTTTAGCTGTAAAACCTTACAGCTTTTTTAAAAGGTCATGCTACAAAATACTTAAATGGTGTTGACAAAAAGATGACCGCATGCTTTTTGGTTTTCAGCCATAGCATTTTAAATGCTGTCTTTCTGGGCTGTCCTGCCAGAGCAAAATCTGACTCTGTCAGGCAGGGGGTCTAGCTACAGAACATTTTAATGTGGTTTTTGAGCAGAGTACTGAAGCTTGCTTGGAGGTAGGGACCTTGAAATGCCATAGAGTTGTAGCAATATACATGATTACAGCTGGTACCTCCACCATGAGGCTGGAATCTCAGAAAGCTAAGGAATAGGCTGGATCTAGCCGTCAAAGCCATACCTTTAACCCTAGCCATATTGCCTAGCACATTAAAGACTCGTGTGGTCAGAAAAAGTGAGATATACAGTAAAGAGAGATTGAAAGACAATGAAACCCTCTAAATAGTTTACAGTGTATTGAAAATATATGCAGGCCTAAAGTCCTGAAAATAAAAAAGAAAGAAAGAGAGTAGTTAAGAGTGGTGGCACACACCTTTAATCAAAACACTTGGGAGACAGAGGCAGACAGAGCTCTATGAGTTCAAGGATAGCCTGGTCTACAGAGGGAAATCCAGGATAGAAATGATACACAGAGAACCTGTCTCAAAAAAGCCAAAAACTTAAAAGTAAAAATAAACAAAATGGAGTTTAAAATAAAGCCACGTAAAGATGAAAAACACACAGAGAATCTGGATACTGTATGTTATTATGCTCTCTTTGAATTGTTTGAATGCTGAGGAAGGAGCAACAACTGCTAAAAGATATTCGTATATAAATGCTGCTGAATTAATCCAAGATAGGTATTTTGAAAATACCTTGACTTCAAAATTAAAGTCAAAAGATATATTACTTTGGAAAAGAGGTTTTTCTTTTGTTTCCACAGAAAATGAGAGGATATGGATTCATGCTGAGTTAAGAAAAATCAGGTTTTATCAAAGAAGACCACCTGAGAAATCTCTGATAGGAATGGATGGCCCAGATGTCTGAGTTCTACATCCAGAACAGATTCAATACTGCTACCTGAGATGATCAAGCCTCACAGGATAGTCCAGTCATGACTTGATGACAATTATAAATTTTCTTTAGGTCCCTATAAGATTATCAGAGGTCAGAACCAGCAAGAAGTAGCCTGGAAAACTATGCCTACATTCCCAAAAACTGGACTATGGATACTTTCCTTTGTTTAGAATACTGTTTACAAGATGTTTTGCATAATATTCAGGAGAAAAGCTAAACAAAGGATATTAGATTCAGAGTTCTTGGTTGTTTTTTTTTTAAAAAAAATGGGGGGAATGCTATGGGATAATGGCTTGTACCCTGTCAAATGCTGATTGGCCAGTAGCCAGGCAGGAAGTATATGTGGTACAACCAGGCAGGCAGTAGAGGCAGTGCAATTAGAATTTGGGGGAAAAGGAAGTCCTAGTCTGCAGTCGTGACCCAGGCACAGAAGAAGCAAGAGGTGACTTCTTTGCTGAATAAGATATCAAGCCACATGGCTAACATAGACAGGACTAACAGGCTAATATAAATTATAAGAGCTAATGGGCCAATCAGTTTATAACTAATATAGGACTCTGTGTGATTTCTTTGGGACTTAACAACTGCAGGAATCAGACAGGACAGAAACCTCAGACAACATGTGGATTAATATCATAGTCTTCATGTGCTTCCATTGATCTGCCTGTCTATTTTTATGCCAATACCAGGCTGTTTTTTAGTACTGTAGCTTTGTAGTAAAATTTGAAGTCAGGGATTGTGATGCCTCCAGAAGTTCCATTACTGTACAGGATTGTTTTGGCTATCCTGGATTTGTTGCCCTTCCATATAAAGTTGAGTACTGTTCTTCAAGGTGTGAAGAATTTTGATGGGCATTGTATTAAATTTGTAGATTACTTTTGGTACGATTGGCATTTTTACTACATTAATTCTACCTACCCAAGAGCATGGGAGATCCTTCCATTTTCTGTTGTCTTCTTCAGTTTCTCTCTTCAAAGATTTAAAGTTCTTGTCATATTGTTCTTTCACTTATTTGGTTAGAGTTACTCCAAGATACTTTATGCTATTTGTAGCTATTATAAAGTATGATGTTTCTCTGAATTTTTTCTTGGCCCATTTATTATCTGTTTAAAGGAGGGATACTGATTTCTTTTTGAGTTAACTTGTATCCTGCTACATTACTGAAAGTGTTCATAAGTTGGTAGTAGTTCCTTGGTAGAATTTTTGGTTGCTTATATAAACTATCATACCTAATCTCCAAATATTAAGAGTTTGATTTATTTTGTTTTTGTTTTTTGATTTGTGTTTCCTTAATCTCCTTTTGTTTTATTATTGCTCTAGCTAGGACCTCAAGAACTATCTTGAATAGATATGGAGAGAGTGGACTGCCTTGTCTTGTTCCTGATTTCTGTGGGATAACTGAGTTTCTGCCCATTTAGTTAAATGTTGGCTGTTGGTTACCCCCAATTTTGCCTTTATTATGTTTTACCCCTGCTCTCTCCAAGACTTTTATCATGAAGGGATGTTGTATTTTGTCAAAGGCTTTCTCATATTAAATGAGATGATCATGTGGTTTTTATTATTGAGTTAGTTTATATGGTGGATTATGTTGACAGGTTTTCATATGTTGATTAATCCCTGCATACCTGGAATGATGGCTACTTTACCATGGTGAATGATTTTTCTGCTAAGTTTTTCTATTCAATTTGCCAGTGTTTGACTGAGTTTTTTGCATCACTGTTCATGAGTGAGGTTGGTATGTAATTCTCTTTCTTAGTAATGGCTTTGTGAGGTTTGGGTATCAGAGTAATTGAAGCCTCATAAAAAGAGTTTTACAATGTTTCTTCTGTTTCTATTGTGTTGAACATTTTAAGAAGTATTGGTATTAGTTCTTCTTTGAAAATCTTTTAGCATTCTGAGATGAAACCATAGGGTCTTGGGGTTTTTGTTTGGTTGGTTGGGAGATTTTTGATAACTGTTTCTACTTTTCTAGCAGTTATAGGTCTATTTAATTTTATTATCTTCTCTTTACTTAATTTTGATAAGTGATATTTATCCAGAAAGTTGTCCATTTCCTTTATGTTCCAATCTTGTGGAGTACAGGGTTTCGAAATATGACCTAATGATTCTTGGGCTTTCCTCCATGTCTGTTTTATGTCCTCCTTTTCATTTCACTGATAATTTGGACATTCTCTCTCTGCCTTTAGGTCAGTTTAGATAAAGGTATGTCTATTTTCTTGATTTTCTCAAAGAACCAACTCTTTGTCTCATTGATTCTTTGTACTGTTTTCTTTGTCTCTATTTTGTTGATTTCAGCTCTCAATTTGACTATTTCCTGCCATCTAGTTCTCCTGGGTTAGTTTATTTCTTTTTGTTACAGAATTTTCAAGTGCTCTGTTAATTCCCTGGTGTGGGATTTTTTTCATCTTTTTATGTAGGCATTTGATGCAATGAACTTTCCTCTTAACACTGTTTTCACTGTGTCCCATAAATTTGGGTGTGTTTGTGATCATTTTCATTGAATTTTAGAAAGTCTTTAATCTCTTCCTTTATTTCTTCCTTAACCCATTGGTGAATCAGATGAGCATTATTTAATTTCCATGTGCGTTTTCTGGAATTACTGGAATTATTGTTGCTGTTGAATTCTAACTTTAAACCATGGTGATTCGATAAGATATGTGAGCTTATTCCAAATTTCATTTCTGTTTTAAGTTTGCTTTGTTACCTAGCATGTGCTCAGTTTTTGAGAAGGTTCCATGAGGTGCTGAAAAGATGGTATATTCTTTTATGTTTGGATGGAATGTTCTATAAATGTCTGTTAAGTCAATTTGATTCATAACATCTGTTAATTCCTTATTTCTATGCTAATTTTCTGCCTGACAGACCTGTCCAGTGGTGAGAGTAGGGTGCTGAAGTCTCCCACTGTTAGTGTATGGGATTTAATGTGTGATTCAAGTTTTAGAAGTTTTTCTTTTACATATAAGGATAAACTTGTACTGGGGGCATAGATGTTCAGTACTGAGATTTCCTCTTGAAAGGTTTTTCCTGTGACTAATATGAAATGTCGTCTTTGTCTCTTTCGATTGATTTTAGTTTGAAGCCTATTTTTTAACATATTATGATAGCTACGCCAACAAACAACTTTGGTCCATTTGATTAAAAAAATTTTCCAACCTTTTATTCTGAAGCAACATCTGTCTTTGAGGTTGAGGTGTGTTTCTTGTATGCAGCAGAAGGATGAATTCTGTTTTCATATCCAATCTGTTAGCCTGAGTCTTTTTATAGGTGAGTTGAGTCCATTTTTATTAAGGTATATTGATGACTAATGATAGTGAGCTCCTGTTATTTTAGTTTTCATTGTTGATGTTATTGTGTTTGTTTTTCCCCTCTTTGGGATTTTCTGCTATGTTACTGTCTGTGTGTTTTTTGATGTAGTAAACTTCTTTGGGTTGGAGATTTTCTTCTAGTCTGAGCTGACATCCATAGTCTCTTAATGTCTGCATAACACTTGACCAGGACCATCTGGCTTTCATTGTTTCCATTAAGAGGTCAGGTGTAATTCTGATAGCTCTGCCTTTGAATGTTACTTGGCCTTTTCCTTTGGCAGCTCTTAATATTCTTTCTTTACTCTGTATGTTTTAGTGTATTGATTATTATATGACAAGGAAACTTTTTTGATCTAGTCTATTTAGTGTTTTGTAAGTTTCTTGTATCTTTATAGGCATATCTTTCTGTAGTTTGGGCAAGTTTTCTTCTATGCTTCTATGGTGGGAAGCATGGTGGCATTCCGACACACATTGTGCTACAGAGGTAGCTAAGAGTTATACGTTTTGATCTGCAGGCAGCAAGAAAAGAACTGAGTGAAAAATGTTGAGATTTCAAAGCACAACCCCTAGTGACACACACACTTCCTCTAATCAATCTATGGCTATTCTAACAAGGTCATACAGCCTAATAGTACCACTCTCTATGGACTATGGAAGGGACATTTTTATTTAAACCAGCACAATCCCCTTGAGCTCTGGAATTAGCTTCTTTACACTTCATGGTGCTCTTTTTTCCTCAAACTGTACATATTATACTTTTCCATGCTCAGCTTGCTCCTCTTTATTATGCATAAGAGTGATCACTAATAACCATGTAACACACTCAATTTTAAGCTGTCTAGAAATAACCTCTTCCAGGGTCATTAATCCAAAACTCTTCAATTTAGCATCAGGTAGATTTTTTGGGAAAAATGAGAAGATACCCAATTCTTCTGCAGAATACAAGAAAAATCTCTAAGCTATTTCTTCATATTCTTCTCCTCTGAAACCCCGTGAGATGGGCCAACAAATCTACACTGTTTGCATCACCACTGCCTTCTATTAGGATGGCTCATTAAGCCCCACTTTAATCATCCAATTACTTTGCAGGTCCAAAGTTCCAAAGTCTTCCACATTCCACCAAGAAGCATCATGGTCAGTCCTGACATAGCAATACCCCATGCCTGGTATCATCTTCTGACTTAGTCATAGTTCAAATGCTGTGTACCAACACCATAACCACAGCAGCTCTTATAAAAGGAAGCCTTTAACTGAGGCTTGATTACAGGTTCAGAGGTCTAGTCCACTGTCATTATGGGTGGAAGCAGGACAGAATGCAGCCAGACATGGTACTGCAAGAGTAGCTGAAAGTTTTACATCTGGGTCTGCAGGCAGAAGGAGAAAAGCCATTTGGCCTGGCTTGGGTTTTTGAAACTTCAACACCTACCCCCAGTGACACACTTCACTTCCTTCTACAAGATTATACATCCTAATCTGTCCAAAGTAGTGCCACTTCCTGACATCTAAGTATCAAAATGTTTGTGACTTTTAAGAGATATTTTTATTTAAGTCGCTCCAATATGCATGGCATGCATGTGGAAATCAAAGGCAACATTGGAAGATCATCCAAAACCTCCAGGTTATCTTAGGCCATCTGCATCATGTGCACAAGCCCACAAACATGCACACATACACATAACTAAAAATTTTAAATCTACTTTAATAAAAATTAACCTTTAAAAAAGAATCGTATGTCTATATATGAAGTGAATGCCTTCCCACAATCATTGTGTTAACACGTTTAAACAGTCCCCTTTTTGATGATTGCTGTTTTTTTTTCCAAAAAAGATTTGACAAAGGCAAGACTGTCCCCTAACTTGCCAAGTAGCTAAGTCTGACTTTGTACTCCTATTTCTCCTGATTCTACATCCCAAGTTCAAGAACTACTGATGTGTGCCACCATGTGGCAAACTGTTAGAATGCAATACTTACTTATTAAAATGCCTTCAGACAGAAAAAAAATAACCAGAGAAGTCAGTTCACTGGGTAGCTCCATTTGACCCCCTCATTTTAAAATACCATTACAGAAGGAGACCTGAACCCGGCACCAGGAGGGACATCACTGGGGTGAGTGAGTTTCTGACCGCGGCAGCAGCCCGGGACAGGGAACTCAGACACCCCTCCTACACTTCCTGGTCATCCTCAGGGGCTACTCTGCCCGATACCTCCTCTCTCTTCCTATCCCACCCAGC
>NW_026068156.1:1349348-1370653 GCF_014885135.2 Alexandromys fortis | reverse complement strand
GGGGGAGGGAAATGGGAGGCTGGGAGGAGGCGGAAACTTTTTTTTTCCCATTCTCAATAAAATAAAAAAAAAGAAAAAAAATACCATTACAAGGAAAGAAGTTGAGTGATGGAGGAAGGTCATGGGTTAAAAAATAAAGAAACTGCTTGGCTGGCCCTCATGGGTTAAAACATAGGTGGGTGGAGTAAACAGAACAGAATGCTGGGAGGGAGAAGTGAGCTCAGCCTTGACAGCTCTGCTCTCTGGAGCAGAGATGCCATGCTCCCCTCTCCCGGGCAGACGCCATAGCTCTGCTCTCTGAGGCAGATGCAATGAAGCAAGCTGCCAGGTCAGACATGCTGAATCTTTCCAGGTAAGACCGGTGCTACACAGTTTATTAGAGATGGGTTGACTGGGATATCAGAATTAGCCAGTAAGGGCTAAAGCTAATGGGCCAAGCAGTGTTTAAATGAATACAGTTTGTGTGTTGTTATTTCGGGGCATAAGCTAGCTGGTGGCCAGGGTGCCGGGGACATAGCCCCACCACTCCTATTACTACACTTGAGAAACTCCTTAATAACTCACTAAACTTATATTGAGAGAGAGAGAGAGAGAGAGAGAGAGAGAGAGAGAGAGAGAGAGAGTGTGTGTCCAGGAGTGTGGCTGTGCATGTGTCATGGAACAAAGATGGAATTGGAGAGTCAGTCATCACCCTCACTTTGCTTGAGATCACATTTTTTCACAGATGCATTAGCCAGGCCAGATTCCCCACAAGCTCCTGGAAAATATTGTCTGTCTCTCATCTTATAGTAGGGGTGAACTGGGATTATAGATGCTTGTGCTACAGCATCAAGTTTTTATGTGGGACCTAGGAATCCAGACTCAAATCATCAGGCTTGAGCAACAATTCATTTACCCAGTGAATCAGCTTTCCCCAGCCCAGGAAATATTTCATGTGAATTCAATATTGTGACCAAATTGAAGATGTATATTGTAAGTAAGTATG
Source organism: Alexandromys fortis (assembly GCF_014885135.2). Lineage (NCBI taxonomy): Eukaryota > Metazoa > Chordata > Mammalia > Rodentia > Cricetidae > Alexandromys > Alexandromys fortis. The sequence goes on along the minus strand of NW_026068156.1, from coordinate 1,369,668 downwards.
TAAGATTCTAGAATGGGGAAAATAATGATATCAGAATCTTTTAAACAACACAGAATTGAATTAAGAGGAGAAACTGTAGCTTTGTTCATGTCACATTGCAGGAAATACACGGTAGTCATATAATTCCCCATAAAGCATTCTTTCATTTGATTTTCTGAAGTAACAAGGGATATTTATTAGGCTAAACTACTCAAATGAGTGGAGAAAGTGGACAAAAGAAAACTAACCTGAAATAACAAATATACATGCTTTCACCAGATGCAGATCAGTGTGTGAAGTGTCCAGATCATCAATATGCCAACACAGACAGAAACCATTGCCTGCAGAAATCTATGACTTTCCTGGACTATGACGATCCCCTGGGGATAGGTCTGTCATGCATAGCCTTGTACTTCTCTGCACTGTCAGCTCTCATTCTTGGGATCTTTCTGAAGCAGCAAGACACTCCCATCGTGAAGGCAAATAACCGCACTCTCAGCTACATCCTGCTCATCACCCTTAACTGCTGTTTTCTCTGCTCTTTTCTCTTCATTGGCCACCCCAACACAACCACTTGCATCCTGCAGCAGACCACATTTGGAGTGTTGTTCACTGTGGCTGTTTCCACCATCTTGGCCAAAACTATTACTGTGGTTCTTGCCTACAAGGTCATTGCCCCAGGAAGAAGAATCAGGTGGTTGTTGGTAACACGGGCACCTAACTTCATTGTTCCCGTCTGCACCTTCATCCAGATTATCTTGTGTGGGGTCTGGCTGGGAAAATCTCCCCCCTTCATTGACACAGATGCACACTCTGAGCGTGAACACATTATCATCCTGTGCAACAAGGGCTCAGTCACTGCTTTCTACTGTGTGCTGGGATATCTGGGAGCTCTGGCCTTGGGAAGTTTCACTGTGGCTTTCCTGGCCAGAAACCTACCTGACACCTTCAATGAAGCCAAGTTCCTGACATTCAGCATGCTGGTGTTCTGCAGTGTCTGGGTCACCTTCCTTCCTGTCTACCACAGCACCAAAGGGAAGATCATGGTGGCTGTGGAGGTCTTCTCCATCTTGGCATCCAGCGCAGGGCTCCTAGGTTGTATCTTTGCCCCCAAGTGCTACATCATTTTGTTCAGACCCCAAATGAACTCTATTCAGGGGCTCAGGAACAAAATACATTATAGGTACAAAGCTTAATAACTTTAGTATTAACTTTAATGTTAGCACATGAACTATATTTCATTAATACATATTCATACGTACATTTTGTTACTAATCATCTCCCTCACAAACTGATACCAGATCCCCTCTATAAACCTCTTCCTCTTTCTTCCTTATCTTAAAGCAATGCTCATTTCTATACTCATGTCTGTGTTTCTCTACCCCCTGCCTTTTCCCACCTCACCTTCCATACTTTCACTCCTCTCTTGGACACCTTCTACTTTCAGGCTGAGAAGAGAGAGAGAGAGGGAGGGAGGGAGGGAGGGAGGGAGGGAGAGAGAGAGAGAGAGAGAGAGAGAGAGAGAGAGAGAGAGAGAGAGAGAGAGAATGGCAGCTCCCTGTGGTATTTATACTCATGACAATGGCTTAAGTCACCAAATTTAATAATCTCTGGTTCCAAAATTTTCCTTTTAAATGTCATGACTTTCTTCTACTTTAAGACTGAAGAAATGCCACTGTGAATATGCTCCATATTTACTTTATCTATTCACCTGCTGATGGATATCTTGGTGCTTCCGTTACTTATCACCATGAAAGTGAGCAATAATCATGGATGTGCAATTATCTCTGTAGTTGCATCTGGGTATATATACTTGGAGTGGTATGGTGGATTGAATGGTACTTCTTCTTTTAATTTTGTTAAGAACATCTGCACTGTTTTCTACAATGGCACAAACATCCTACTAAACATGTAACAAAATTCATTAAGGAAAATATAAGGCGCGGGGTCATCTTTCTAAGGAGACAATGAACTTCTGGCGCTGACTTTTCCTGTGATCAAAGCTGCTGCTGAAATTCACCACTACTACCTCTTCAAAATTCAGGAGAGACATACCAACTAGGAGAGGTGTGACTACAAGCACAAAACACAAGAAACATAAGATAGGAAGTCAACATAATTTCCCTGAAAGAGTTCAACTGGTGAACTCAACATTCTGAAATAGGTAAACTATCAGATGAACATTCTGGTGTAGAAAGTCCTTCTATCTATGTGTTGCTTTCATTGGTTAATAAGGGACCTGCTTGAGCCTATAGCAGAGCTGTAGGTAAATAGAGCAAGATGGGGAAAACTAAAGGGAATTATAAGAAAAAGGAGGGCAAAGTCAGGGAGATGCCATGAAGCCACCACTACAGGAGACAAATGTGCTGAAATGTTTCTGGTAGGCCACAACCTTGTGGTGATGTACATATTAATAGAAATTGGTTAAATTAAAATGTAAGAGTTAGCCAATAAGAAGTTAAAGCTAATGAGCCAAGCAGTAATTTAATTAATACAGTTTCTGTGTGGTTCTGGATAGCCAGGACAAACAAGCATCTCCTCCAACAAATTGGCACCCATGTGGCCAAGTAAATCCATGTAAAACCTGAGAGGGCTTGAAAAGGAATTCTAGACAAAAAAAAAATACAGAGTTTAACACAGCTTCTTGCAGTTCGCTGGCATCTTCCTGCAACCCCTTTAAGAGAGATTTTCCTGATTCAGCCTAAGCAGGGAAAAAGCCATGGCTGATTTTAAATGCTGGCTTTCTGGGCCATGCTGCCAGCAAGGCCTCTGTGTTTCAGGACACCAAGTATTTGGATGGGGTTTGTGAGCAGTATGATGCAACTTGCTTGATGGCAACGTGAACCAGCTTTGTGCCTGGAAATGGGGTGGTGTGCACCAGCTCAGAGTTGCAAGCAGCTCTGCCATGCTAAACTGTGTGGAGCAAGCAGGAAGTACCATATATGTTATAGTAATTATGCCGCTTAAGTTTTAGACTGGGCTGGAAAGCAGGAAGTACCATGTATGCCATCCTAATGGCAAGGCTTATGGATTAAGAAGTGCTTAGCATTTTCAAAAGTTCTCTTGGACAGTAAAAAGTTACAGATATGCAATAAAGACAATTCCAGATGAGTCATAGTGTTGGATAAATGTACAAAGGCTTGGGAGAGAAATTAAAAAGAGTATAGAGAGTTGAAAAATATAACAGTCATAGATTAAAACAGTAAATATAATAAAAATAAATATTAAAAGGCAAGAGAGTAAAAATAAACTATGTAAAGATGGAAAATTCACAGAGAGTCTGGATTATGTATATTATTGTGTTTTCTTTGAACTTTTTGACTGTGAATGAGTTAAGTACAGAGACATTTTATTGTATGGGCTGCTAAGCTAAACCACCATATATATATATATATATATATATATATGTAAAGGTATCTCGATTTCAGAATATGGGTCTAAGGATATGTTGCTTTGGGAAAGAGGTTCTTTTGTTTTCATAGAAGTTGAAAAACCATGGATTGCCTCTAGACTGATATAGTTTGATGGAATAAAACCACCTGAAAGGTTGCTGTAAACACCCCCAAAAGAAAATACTTTACCCAATAAACAGCAGGAATCAGTTTGGAGAGAAATAACTACACCCATATTCCCAAATATTGTCTAGAAATGTTTGTTTATATTTAAAGGGGAATATGCTATAGAGATGGATATTTGCACTGGTATGGATGTTATTTTATTGATACAAATTTAATGTCAATTTTGTTATATATATGTGTGTGTGTGTGTGTGTATTTCACCTCTTGATTAAGGTATTGTGATTGTGTAGTTCATTTAAAATTGTAATGTATAATTAAGAAATACAGGTTAATAGATAATCATTTATAATAGTCAAGCTTGTAGTCATGTTAGTTAGATTTTCTAGATATATGTGTGTGTGTGTGTGTGTATTTCACCTCTTGATTAAGGTATTGTGATTGTGTAGTTCATTTAAAATTGTAATGTATAATTAAGAAATACAGGTTAATAGATAATCATTTATAATAGTCAAGCTTGTAGTCATGTTAGTTAGATTTTCTAGATATATGTGTGTGTGTGTGTATGTTTGTAACACAGCTAGTTACATATTCTTCAAATCTTTCAAAGCCCACAGAATATGGCATTTAAAGTGTTTTAATAATTTAGGACTTTTCATGACAGTGAGACACATTTGCTCCTGGCAGCACCAATGTACTTCAAAAAAGAGATGGGCATTGAAGAAGCTCCTTATGGAGTTTGTTAAGTAACCTGTATGCAGGAGCCACAGAGAAATGACTGCTCAACTTGCCTAAAGGGGAGATGGTCCTTTGGAGTTCCTGCTTCATGAAAGAGTCTGCCAGATATTCTGCAGGACACAGAAGAAGTTACTGACAAACTGCCTATATAGGCTGAACTGTCTTTGAAATTTCCTGCTTCATGAAGAGTCTGCTGGATACTATGGACCAGCAGGCTGAAGATGTATGCCCCAACAATACAGAGGAACTTTGGGTGACTGTCCAGGCAGTGAGATGTCTCTGTCAGTTCTAAAATTTTGGAAGCTGCTTGCAATGCACTTCCTGTTTATTTAGGTAATATTATATCCTTCTGGAGTCTTTGATGGAGTTGAAGAATTTATAGTTATCGTTTTCCTTAGTTATGACAAAAATAAAGAAGATATAAATATTGTAACTGTAGTTCTTTTTCTATACCTGTGTTGTTATATGTAGTTTTGCTATGTTAAAGTTAAAGCTTTCCTTTTTGTTTAAACAGAAAAGGGGAAATGGCATAGGAGGTCCTTCTGTCTGTGTGTTGTGTTCATTGGTTAATAAAGAAACTGCTTTGGGCCTGTAGCAGAGCTGTAGGGGAACAGACCGAGGTTGGGAAAACTAAACGGAATTCTGGGAGGAAGAAGGGCAGAGTCAAGGAGACTCCATGAAGCTGCCACCACTGGAGACTGACATGCTGAAATTTTGCTGGTAGGCAACAACCTCATGATGATAAACAGATTAATAGAAATTGGTTAAAATAAGATGTAAGAGTTAGCCAATAAGAAGATAAAGCTAATGGGCCAAGCAGTGATTTAATTAATACAGTTTCTGTGTGGTTATTTTGGTTCTGGGTGGCCAGGAGGAACAAGCACCTCCTCCAACAATATTCCAGAAGTTTTCTTGCAAAAAATGATCAAACCCAAAGAAGGATATCCACAGGCAGATTAATTCCTTACATACCATAAATACCTGTAGACAAAGTCATAAATACAGAGGAAAATGGCAAAAACAATCAGCATCATGAGAGAAAACTTTAGCAATGAGAATGTAATGAGGAGTGAAAAAAGTGCTGTAAGTGAAAAATAAATCAAATAAAAAAGCACAGTGGGAAGCATGAACAAGGAACTCAAAGAAGCAAAAGAAAAACTGCCAGATGGATAAGGGTAGAAAATTAATACATATAGATACCAAGAAGCAAATAAATGAGCATGACCACAATGTCCATGAAAGATCAAACCCAAGAACCCATAGGACTAGAAGGAGTAACATAAACACAAAAAGTGTAGGATATTCATTCAACAATATTACAGCAAAAAAATTTCCAATCCTGGAAAACATTCAGACATTCAAATACAAAACACATTCAGAACCCCAAACAGACATGACCAGAGAAGTACCTTCCCATGGCATATTACAGTCAAGATGTCAAAAATACAAAGCAAAGAAACAATATTTAATGCTGTAAAGGAAAAAGCACCAAATCACTTGGAGGTCCCACACTGGGTAGGGTGGCCTTTCCGTATGGCCCTAGGCCATGTGTCAAAAGCCCCTAGTCCACGATCTGAGCTCTCCATGCCATGCTAAAACTGGCTCCTGGGCTACAATGGCTGCATCTTGGGGAGTCACTTTTTCTTGTCTATGCTATAGGGCTTTGGGGTGACCCATTTGTACCTACTTTTGTTGATTATCAGACTCTTTTTTTAATTTCTTTTTTATTATTTTTTATTTATTTTTTTAAAAATTACCGCCTCCTCCCTGTTTCCCATTTCCCTCCCCTTCCTCCCACACATCTCCCCGCCCCTCCTCCGCTACCCCTCTCCCCCTCCCCCCGAATCCATTCCCCCTCCCTCTCGAGAATAATGAGCAGTCCAGGTTCCCTGCCCTGTGGGAAGTCCAAGGTCCTCCCACTTCTATCCAGGGCCAGGAAGGTGAGCATCCAAACGGGCTAGGCTCCCACACAGCCAGTTCATGTATTAGGATTGAAACCTAGTGCCATTGTCCTTGGCTTCTCATCAGCCTTCATTGTCCACCACGTTCAGGAGTCCGGTTTCATCCCATGCTTATTCAGTCCCAGTCCTGCTGGCCTTGATGAGCTCCTAATAGATCAGATCCACTGTCACAGCGGGTGGGTGCACCCCTCGTGGACCTGACTTCCTTGCTCATATTCTCCCTCCTTCTGCTCCTCATTTGGGTCTTAAGAGCTCATTTGGGTCTTAAGAGCTTAGTCCAGTGCTCCAATTTGGGTCTCTGTCTCTATCTCAATCCATCGCCAGATGAAGGTTCTAAGATGATATGTAAGATATTTATCAGTATGGCTATAGGATAGGGCCATTTCAGATTCCCTCTGTACAATTGCTCAAGGTACTCGCTGGGGACATCTCCTTGGACATCTGCGAGCCCCCGTAGAGCCAAGTCTCTTGCCAACCCTAAGATGGCTCCCTTAATTGGGATATATATTTCTCTGCTCCCGTGTCCACCCTTCCTTTATCCCAACCATACCATTCCCCCAAGCTCCCCCCATCTCCCCTTCTCATGTTTCTCACCCAATTTCCCCTTGGCCCCATGCGACCTCTACCCAAGTTCCCAGTTTTTGCCCATCAATCTTGCCTACTTCACATATCCAGGTGGTTGACTATATGTTTTCCTTTGGGTTCACCTGCTTATTTAGCTTCTCTAGGATCACAATTTATATGCTCAATGTCCTTTATTTATGACTAGAAACCAATTATGAGTGAGTACATCCCATGTTGATCTTTTCAGGTCTGGGATTCCTCACTCAGGATAGTGTTTTCTATTTCCATCCATTTGCATGCAAAATTCGCGAAGTCATTGTTTTTTAGCGCTGAGTAGTACTCTAATATGTATATATTCCACACTTTCTTCATCCATTCTTCCATTGAAGGGCATCTAGGTTGTTTCCAGGTTCTGGCTATTACAAATAGTGCTGCTATGAACATAGTTGAACAAATGCTTTTGTCATATGATAGGGCATCTCTTGGGTATATTCCCAAGAGTGGTATTACTGGATCTTGGGGTAGGTTGATCCCGAATTTCCTGAGAAATCGCCACACTGATTTCCAAAGTGGTTGCACAAGTTTGCATTCCCACCAGCAATGGATGAGTGTGCCCCTTACTCCACAACCTCTCCAGCAAAGGCTATCATTGGTGTTTTTGATTTTAGCCATTCTGACAGGTGTAAGATGGTATCTCAAAGTTGTTTTAATTTGCATTTCCCTGATCACCAAGGAGGATGAGCATGACCTTAAGTGTCTTTTGGCCATTTGAATTTCTTCTGTTGAGAATTCTCTGTTCAGTTCAGTGCCCCATTTTTTAATTGGGTTAATTAGCATTTTAAAGTCTAGTTTCTTGAGTTCTTTATATATTTTGGAGATCAGACCTTTGTCTGTTGCGGGGTTGGTGAAGATCTTCTCCCAGTCAGTGGGTTGCCTTTTTGTCTTAGTGACAGTGTCCTTTGCTTTACAGAAGCTTCTCAGCTTTAGTAGGTCCCATTTATTCAATGTTGCCCTTAGTGTCTGTGCTGCTGGGGTTATACTTAAGAAGCGATCTCCTGTGCCCATCTGTTGTAGGGTACTTCCCACTTTCTCTTCTATCAGGTTCAGTGTGTTCGGACTGATATTGAGGTCTTTGATCCATTTGGACTTGAGTTTTGTGCAAGGTGATAGATATGGGTCTAATTTCAATCTTCTACAGGTTGACATCCAGTTGTGCCAGCACCATTTGTTGAAGATGCTTTCTTTCTTCCATTGTATACTTTTAGCTCCTTTGTCGAAAATGAGGTGTTCATAGGTTTGGGGATTAAATTCCGGGTCTTCTATGCGATTCCATTGGTCGACTTCTCTGTTTTTATGCCAATACCACACTGTTTTCATTACTGTAGCTCTGTGATAGAGTTTGAAGTCAGGGATGGTAATGCCTCCAGAAGATCCTTTATTGTATAGGATTGTTTTGGCTATCCTGGGTTTTTTATTTTTCCATATAAAATTGATTATTGTCCTCTCAAGATCCGTGAAGAATTTTGATGGGACCTTGATGGGAATTGCATTGAATCTATAAATTGCCTTTGGTAGAATTGCCATTTTTACTATGTTGATCCTCCCAATCCAAGAGCAAGGGAGGTCCTTCCATTTTCTGGTATCCTCATCAATTTCTTTCTTCAATGCTTTAAAGTTCTTGTCAAATAGATCTTTCACTTCCTTGGTTAGAGTTACCCCGAGATATTTTATGCTGTTTGTGGCTATTGTGAAAGGTGAAGCTTCTCTGATTTCCCTCTCTGCTTCCATATCCTTTGTGTATAAGAGGGCGACTGATTTTTTGGAGTTGATCTTGTATCCTGCCACATTACTAAAGGTATTTATCAGCTGTAAAAGTTTCTTGGTGGAGTTTTGAGGGTCACTTATGTACACTATCATATCATCTGCAAATAACGAAAGTTTAACTTCTTCCTTTCCAAGTCAAATCCCCTTGATCCCCTTATGTTGTCTTATTGCTATTGCTAGAACTTCAAGCACTATGTTGAAGAGGTATGGCGAGAGTGGGTTTCTGAGTTTAGTGTTCCTGAGTTTAGTGGGATGGCTTTGAGTTTCTCTCCGTTTAATTTGATGTTAGCTGTCGGCTTGCTGTATATAGCTTTTATTATATTTAGGTATGACCCTTGTATCCCTAATCTCTCCAAGACCTTTATCATAAAGGGAGGTTGAATTTTGTCAAATGCTTTTTCAGCATCTAATGAAATGATCATATTTTTTTCTTTCAGTTTATTTATATGATGGATTACATTGATAGATTTTCATATGTTGAACCAGCCCTGCATCTCTGGGATGAAGCCTACTTGATCATAATGGATAATTTTTCTAATGTGTTCTTAGATTCGGTTTGCCAGTATTTTATTGAGGATTTTCGCATCGATGTTCATGAGTGAGATTGGCCTGTAATTCTCTTTCCTGGTAGACTCTTTGTGTGGTTTTGGTATCAGGGTAACTGTAGCTTCATAAAAGGAATTTGGCAATGACGTTTCTGTTTCTATATTGGGAAATACCTTAAGGAGTATAGGTATTAGGACTTCTTGGAAGTTCTGGTAGAATTCTGCATTGAAACCATCCGGACTGGGCTTTTTTTGGTAGGGAGGTTTTTTATAACAATTTCTAATTTGTCGCGACTAACAGGTCAATTGAGATTGTTCACCTGGTCCTGGTCTAATTTTAGTATATGGTACTTATCTAAAAAAGTGTCCATTTCTTTAACATTTTCCAATTTTGTGTCATATAGTTTTTTGTAGTAAGATCTAATGATTCTTTGAATTTCCTCTGTGTCTGTGGTTATGTCTCCCTTTTCATTTCTGATCTTGTTAATTTGTGTATTCTCTCTTCGCTGGTTGATTAGTTTGGATAGTGGTCTATCAATCTTGTTGATTTTCTCCAAGAACCAGCTTTTTGTTTCATTGATTCTTTGGATTGTTTTCTGTGTTTCTATTTTGTTGTTTTCAGCCCTTAGTTTGATTATTTCCAGTCTGCTACTCCTCCTAGGTGAGTCTGCTTCTTTTTTTTTTTCTAGAGCGTTCAGGTGGGAAGTTAAGTCTCCTATGTGTGCTTTCTCCATTTTCTTAAAATGGGCACTTAGTGCTATGAACTTTCCTCTTGGCACTGCTTTCATAGTGTCCCATAGGTTTGAGTTTGTTGTCTCTTGATTTTCATTGAATTCAAGAAAGTCTTTGATATCTTCCTTTATTTCTTCCTTGATCCAGGTGTGGTTCAGTAGTTGACTGTCCAGTTTCCATGAGTTCATAGGCTTTCTAGGGGTAGCATTGTTGTTGAATTCTAACTTTAACCCATGGTTATCTGATAAGACACAGGTGGTTACTAGTATTTTTTTGATACTGTGTAAGTTTGCTTTGTTACCAAGTATGTGGTCAATTTTTGAGCAGGTTCCATGAGCTGCAGAGAAGAAGGTATATTCTTTCCTATTTGGGTGGAATGATCTATAGATGTCTGTTAAGTCCATTTGATTGATTACCTCCCTTAATCCTCTTATTTCGAATTCTATAGGTCTGAAAGCAGCTTGCACTGCACTTCCTGTTTACTCAGACAATATTGTCCTTCTGGGGTCTTTGATGGAATTGAAGAATAGTTCAGTTTTCCTTAGTTATAATAGAAGATAAGTTAGTACAAAACTTTGGACTCATCAAGAGAGGATAAAAAGGAGTATTTTCTCTAAATTTGCCAAATATAAAAGGAGTGGGCATTTTAAATTTAATTCTTATTTTATAATTGTTCTTACTGTATAGAGTTTCATTTTTTTAAAGTTAATACCTTTCTTTTCTATTTAGAAAATATCTGATAATTGTTCCTATTGTATATAGCTTTACTATGTTAGAGTAAAATTTTTTCCTTTAGACAAAAAGGGGAAAATGCTGTATAATAGTCTTTTATGCACTGTTAATATGTGTCACTAATTGGTTTGATAAAAATGGCCAATAGCTAGGCAGGACTTTCAGGTCACAGAGAATGCTGGGGAGAGGAAGGGCAGAGTCATGAGGAGACACCATGGAGGCAGAAAAAGCAGCATGGGCTTCACAAAGTAAAGGTAACTGAACCACATAAAAGAATATAGATTAAAATATTTGGGTTAATTTAAGTTATAAGAACTAGTTAAAACAAGCCTAAGCTATTGTTCAAGCTTTCACAATTAATAAGAAGTCTTTTTATCACAATTTGTGAGCTTAGTAGCTGTACAAATAGACTCACATCAAATCTATGGTCTTTGTGCCTTAACATCCACAGTTCTGTGGTTTCAGGCTTGTAGCCATACTGATTTTGAACCTTCAAATTCTCTCAAAGCTGTTTTTATCTTCAGTATCCATCATTCTTCCTTCTCAAATGCCCCTTGCTATTCTTTCCAGGCTTTCCATCCATGCACTATCTACAACATTTTTCTCTTTCTCCTTTCCTTTTTTTTTATTCTTCCTTTCATCTCCTTCCCCTATCCCCGTTTCCTTTCCTTTTGTGGTCTTGTCTTCCTGGTTCTTTCAAAAGTCTCTATGTAATCTCTGCCTGTGTTACTTAATGTTTATTCCCCTTGAATTGTTACTCTCTCAACAGAAGCTATATTTCTCCTGTTTTCTCCGGTATCTCCCAAGAAGACAAACTCCACATGTCATCTCACCACCTGCTCTACCCCGAGAGCAAGCCCACGTTCTTTGCACATTTTTTTTTATTTTCTTTTAGTTGTTTCTATCTTAGATTTTAGTCCAGCTTTCTCTTCTGGGTAACTGTTTCTTGACACTCCCTCCCACTGCTTCTTTGGAGACTGGTTCCTGCTTTGTATTAGGCTTGTGTGTTTTTCCAGTCTGCTGGCTTCTTTCTTCCTGGTGTTAGATGACAGTCATAGGCTGCCATGACAGGCTCTGCTTTTTGTTCCCACAGCATTTATTTTTGGATATCCCCTGAGATGGCCCTCTACTCCCCACTGTCTCTGCTTTGCTCTCTTCCATGACACTCAGTCCCTCTTGCATACTCCTAAAGACAGCATGGTCTAACCACACACGGAACCTGTGGTTTGATTTCTGACTTAAGTGACAATGGTCACCAAGCTTCCATCTTAGAGGAAGATGTTTTCCTATAGCACTTCTGAAGACAATGACCTCACTATCCTGGGTATAAAGACCCCAGTGTAGGGCTGCAGGTTGCTTTAAGCAAGAGACTACAAGGGTGTGCTTGGGTCTCTGCTCTTACCTTCTGACTTGGACGAGGAATACTGTGTAACTTCAGACAGAGAAGCTGCATCTAAGCTTAATAACATCTTTCCTGTAGCCAGTGCCTATCAACTAATACCATGTCCTTGGAGAGCTACTCTGGAGGAGAACATGGTGAAGGCACTGACCGGGGGATGGGGAGTATCTTCAGGCCATGATACTATGTGTATGGGAATGAACATAAATCTTGATGTGGCAGTGAGGAATCCTGTCAACAGAGGAATGGAGAGGAAGACCTGTGAAGGGAACCAAAACTCTCAGGCAGAGACTTCATCTCTGTTGAAGTTTTATTGGTCCTATGAGCCAAGGCTCCCCACAGCCCCCAGGCTACAACCTGAGGGTGGCTCTGACCAAATGCAGAGTCCACTGCTCCCCCAGGCTCTGTCCAGTTGCTCAAAGGGATAAAGGGAGACAAGATAAAAAGGGAAGTGCTGGAAACAGATCATCAGTCCTCTTCCTACCTTGAGGAGGACCTCCCTGTCTCCCAGGGTCACCAGCCCAGCATCTGGATACCCACCCACAATGCTGGAGGCAACCCTCAATGTCAGTCCTAGGTTGTCTATGTGGACTGGGTGTGCCCATTGGCCAGACGCCCAGCTGCCCGGCTCCGTGGGCCATTGGCGATGGCTGGGCCAGACCCTCGAGTCACCCCGTTCTTCAGTTGAGGACTTTCAGGAACTGCTCCGTCATCACTGGAGTCTGATTCTTCTGCATCACTACGAATGTCCTTTGCCATCTGTGAAAACAGACGAGGCCAGAGCTCAGAACATAGTGAGGAGCACTGAGACAAGGAGGGGCATTGGGATCCGACCCTGTTAGACCTCCATACCTGACCCTTCCACAGGAAACTGAAGATCATGCGCAGGATAAGACAGAACCAGTACACATGAAGGATCTGCAGCATCACCAGGAGCACATTAAAGTAATAGTAGCCGAAGAAGGGACTCCTGTTCTTGATGGAGTCAAACAGAGTGGAATAGAGGACCCTAAAGCAGGAAGCAAGAAGGAGTTTCACCAGCCTGTATAGCTCCCCATTCTGGGAACTTGCATGGATCATCTGTGCTCCTGAGCCTCCCTAGTGCCCACTCCTGAGATGGTATCTCCCTTGATCTGCTTATGCTAAGTCAGTGAAGCATATAAGTGTATCAACTGACCTTTCTCTACCATAGCTACAAGGCAGTAACAAGTGTACCACTGGCCCTCCCAGGTAACCCTTTATGATTACCCATCTGTCCTTAGATACAGTGTAACTCTTTACATCAACCTGACACTTACATACTCATCTCACAGAGCCACTGGACGCCAGTCAGAGACAATGTTCCTGAACCCACTATACTGACTCTGCAAGGTCACAGCTCTCGTGTCCTACATACATCCTCTACCATCAAAACTAACCCTGATGCTATTTCATATGCAAGAAAGAAAAATCCAACCACATCCCCTTGATTAATCTTTGTCCCTAGCTACTTATTTTCTTTTCCCCGAGGCTCTTATGCCTTCTAGGAGCCCAAATGCCTATCCCTTCTTTCCTCTGCTGCCTCCTCTTCCTCTGCACTCTCTCCCTTCCTCCTTCTTCTCTCCTACCTCCCTCCTCCATACTTACCTCTTCCTCCTCCACACTCATCTCCCTCCTCCGCACTCCTCCTCCATCTTCTTCACCAACTTCCACTCCCTTCTTTAGTATTTCCTTCCATCTTTTTTCATCTTCCTCTCCTCTTTTCATTTTCACTTTTTGCTCCATCTTATTATCCATCTTCTCCCTTTACTTTCTTTCTTTTCCCCTTCCTTCTCTCTCATCCCTCTGACTCCTTTTCTCCACCCAATCCTGTACCTAAGGGGTACTAGACAAGACCTTTATCACTGAACTTCACTACTGGTCCAGTCTTCAGCTCTCGGAACTTCTCCATCACTCTCCAACAAAAACAAGAGAGCTCTAGGAATTGGCTTGTATTGATACCTTTGCCCCAGATAACACTACCCAGCCCCCTGCTGCAAATGCCTGCCACAAGCTGGCAACTCCTGCATTTCACGCCCACCCTTCCAGAAAGCCCAAGTTGACAGGCCATCTGCCTCCATGTCTACCAAGGAGCATAAGACCCTCAAAACCAGCACGGAGCAGCTAGGCTCCTGATGCCTTCGGAAGTTTCTCCTAGTCCTGATGGTGTCCCCTTCTGGTCATCTCCTCTCAGCTGCTCTGGTTCATCTGTCCCAGCTTCCCACATCTGCCTCAGTCCTCCATGGCTCCCACCTCCCTTCAGATAACATCCCATAGAATCCTTCATTACTTCCCCTGGCCACCTACCTGCATGCACCTCATCCTTCTCTCTGTTCCAAACACATGAACTCATTTCTGTTCTTCTAAGACTGGAACACACTCAAGTCTCGGAGTCTTTACATACGCTGCTCTCTCCACCTGGACCATCTTCCTCTATGATCAGTATGGTTCTTGAGCCCCATTCATTCTCTATACACAACAGCTATCAGTGAAACACCCCTGAAGAGGGACTAATCCAAGGCCAACTACCTACAAACCTGCTTCCTTCACAGTTCCTAGTTTCATTGTCTCTTCAGTGTTATCAGTCCCTTGTGCCTTGTGGTCTGTTGCTTGCCTGTCAATCCTTTTCCTCATCCACATCAGTTAGCTCCAGGGCAGACACTTGCATTGCTCTCTCTGGTATTTCTTCACTCCCTAACACAGTTCAGAGACTCAACAAATATCAAAAGAATGTTTACTAGACAATTTTAGTAACCAGGCACTAAGACAGCCTCCTCCTCGCTCTTCCTGTCTTGGGAGTGCACTATATTAGTGCTCTACTCAGTTTCTGTTTCTCTGACCTCTGGGCCTTTGCATATGCTGTGCTCTGGGCCAGGCACACCATTTCCTGCCTCCTGGAAAAACTTCAGCCAACACCTCCAGTTCCCTGAGGTAGAGCACCAAGGGTGAGGCCTTCCTGGATCCTGAGCACACCCTCCCATGTCCCTGTCCCTCAGGACTCACTGGGTGGGGAAGAATATGAGGCGAGTGTAGAAGAAGACTAAGGAGAAGATGATGAAGAGAGCGTTGCACACTCGCCGAAAGTGGGAATAGTTGAACATCTTACAAGCCTGGGGAGAGCAGCAAAGAGAAACAGGTTTAGGACCAAGAATCCATGGAAAGTGGTGGATCAGACAAGGGGGATCCTTTACTTGGGAGCAAGAATCACTTGGGGAGCAAGTGATTGAGCTAAGGTTGTATCTCCAGAACTATGTAGGAAGGACAAAAAAAAAAAAAAAAAAAAAAAGAGTGATAAGACAGGGATAAGACACAGAGTATTTCATCTCCAGGGAGACTTGGAGCATGGTGCCTCAGTTCCTGAAAGGCCCTACGTTGCTGGGACACTAAAGAGGGAAAAGTGAGGTTTCTTCTCCCAGAGAGATTGAGGGATTAAGGCATCATCACCCTAACAGATTAGAAGAGACGGGGTCTATCAGATAGCCCAGTTGTGGCAGGGCCTCCTCTCCATGGCCAGGAAAACAGCAGGGTTGGCAGGGCAAGTGTAGAGGTGAACCTACCTCCAGCAGGTAGTCGGAGCAATCATGCAGCAGTAGCACCACAGAGCCAATGCGCAGCAAGTTGGAGCTGTAGGAGAAAGCTATCAGCCCCACGGTCACAAAGTGGTGCACCACCTGCTCCTTGAAGTCCTGCAGAAGACAATGGGTCACCACTGGGACAAGCCTCTGTGGCTGGAGAGCCCCATGCCTGGAAGCAAGCCTTTTCAGGAGATCTATAAGGCCTCTGGATCCCATACCTTCTGCCAGGAATCAAGAGCACCTCATAGTGCAACGCTGAGGCCAATTCATCCCACTTCAGCCTCTCCCCAGAGATTAGAGGGCATCGCCACCATGGCGCCCACACATCCAGTTTGACGTGTAACTCATAACTCACCTTGCGTTTAATGTCAAAGGGCAGAGTAATTAGCAGTGAAATGTAGAAGCCCAGCTCCAGAAGGTACCACCAGTACAGGGCCAGATTCAGGGTCTATAGCAGGGTGAGGAAAGATTAATTGTGATGTGTGGCGGATGGGACCCGGATAAAGATTTCCCCCAGGGGAGGAGCCTCATCATCCAAGCAACAAAAAGGGCGGGGCCTCATCATACAGGCAGCTAGTGGGGCGGAGCCTCACCATACAGGCAGCTAGTGGGGCGTAGCCTCATCATACAGGAGCTAGTGGGGTGGAGCCTCATCATATAGGCAGGGAGTGGGGCTGAGCCTCAGCATACAGGAGCTGATAAGGCGGAGCCTCATCATACAGGCAGGGAGTGGGGTGGGGTCCCTCTTGCCTGTGACCACAGAACTGAGTTTCTCCACAGTTCACTTGACTCACCTGCTGTGGGTAATTTTCCCAGCACAACGCCAGTGTCCACAACCATGGCTCCTATGAATGAACAAAGGATCTCAAGCTCTCCAAAGGCAAAAGCCAGCCTCCCACCCTGGATCTGAACCCTCCATAACCAGGACTTCCACAGCCTTCCATGTACCGATTCCACTCTGTCCTGCTTTTATGCTTTTCAAGCAAGGAGCTCACTGTGTAGCTCACATGGTCCTCAAATCCACTGTCCGTCTGCCCACAGCAGCTGAGTGTTAGTTTTGACTGTCAACTTGACACAACTGAGAATCACCCGGGGAAGGTGGTCTCAATGAAGGATTATCTCGATAAGGTTGGTCTGTGCATATGTCTACATGAGACATTTTTCCTATTTGGGTTAACTGAGATGGGAAGACCCATCCTGAATGTGGACAGCACTATTTCATAAAGTAAGCCTTGGGCTGAATGAAAAATAGTGAGCTGAACACTAACATATATGCATTCCCTAATGTCTGTTCCTGACTAGGGATGTAAGCAACTTCCTCAAGTTACTTTCCCTGCTATGATGGACTGTGACGTCGAACCATGAGCTAAAATAAATCCTTTCTCCCTTCAGCTGCTTCTCAGAAAATTCTATCACAGCAACAGAAAAAAAAAGTAGGGCAGCATGCTCTCCCCACCATAGCTCAGCCCTGCTCTCTCCTGCTTGTTCCAGTTCTGCCTCCCACTCCTCCCCCAGCAGATTTATTCACTGCAGATGGTCGGGCCCCAGTGCAAAAAGGTCTTCAGTAAGCTTGTGGTTGTGGGATAGGTGACCCTCAGGTTTACTCACATGGTAGAGGACAGAGATGCCACCCACGAAGGAACACAGATAGAAGACAAACCTCCAGCTGCAGAGGGGGAGGAAGCTAGTGAGGCAGCTGCCAAAAGAGCAGTGTCCAGGCCCCAGAGGTGGAGCTTCATCTGACAGGGAGACTGAAAAAGGGTGGGGCCTCACATCTCAGGGAGTCTGGGAAGGGAAGGACCTCAAGTGACAAGGAGGCTAGGGAGGGGTGAAGCCTCATCACCCACAGTCTAGGAGTGGCAGGGCTTTATTATCCAGACAGATTTGAAGGGATGGGACCTCATTACCAAGGAAGGCTAGGAGTGGGGCCTTATCATTCAAAAAGGCTACCTCCCCTGCACCCCATAATTACCTAGCTTCACAGAATTTCTTGGACAGGCAAGGACGTTCCAGGTTCCGACGTCTCCTGAACCAGCGTTGAGTCTGCCGTAGTGTGAGACCACATTGGGCAGCCAGGAGGACCATCTGGGTCTGAGCAGAGGATAATGAGGGAGAAGGGTCACAGTGGCCTAGTGCTGGTTTCCTACTGTTGTCCCCAGATGCATGGGTCCCACTTTGATTCCCACCCGACCCCCCTCTGGAAGCTCAAGATCTTTCCCATAGAGCCATATCCACTATAGTGAGAGGAAAGCGAGTTTGTATGGGTGGAGAGACCTCCAGAAAACTGGTCCTGCTTATACAACACACAAGTCACTGGTGGAGCCTGGCATCAAGAATGAGACTGGAGAATGGGGGATACAGCTCTGTGGTGCTTGCCTAGCATGAACAAAGTCCTGGGCTCATCCCCAGCACAAGAACATTTATGAGGATGAGAGGCAGGCTTTTCTGTAGCCGCTTGGAGAGTTGAGTCTCACTCTACCTGCTGCTTAATTTTTATTGTCAACCTGGCACCACCAAGAATCAACTGGAAAAGGGCGTCTCAATACTGCCCAGAATCGTTTGGCTTATGGCCATGTCATTGGTGAATTATCTTGATTATTGACTGATGGGAGAGGTATCATCCCTAGACAGATGAATCTGAGCTGTGTTAAGAAATCTGGCTGAGCACAAGCCAGAGGTAGCAAACCAGTAAGTAGTATTCCTCCATGGCCTCTGCTTCGATTCCTGCCTCAGTCTCCTGCACTCACATTCCTCAGTGATTGCCTGTTACTTGAAAGTGTGATTCGGAATGAACCTTTTCTTCTCCAACTTGCATACAATGTTGAGCACAGCAACAGAAAGCAGACTAGGCTACTACGCCAGGCAGGCATTTCGTTCTCTGCTCTACAGAAGCTAACCTGCCAGCCAGGCTGTTGGTGTACGCCTTTAACCCCAGCACTTGGGAGTCAGAGCCCAGCGGACCGTGAGCTTAAGTTCTGACTGGTCTACAGAGCAAATTCGAGGACAGCCAGAGTTACACAGAGAAACCCTGTCTCAAAAACCAAAAGCAAACAAAAAAAGCTACTCTGTCCCCAGCCAGGATACACAGACTTCACTTGCACCTTCCCCTAGAGAACCTGGCCCAGACCAAGCCAACTGGGTAGCCTCACCAAGGATGGGAATGGAAGCAGAGTCATTGGACAGCTTCTAGCATTCCAACCATGGGAACAGACACCTTGTCCCTCTCCAAAACAGGGAAGAAACCTACTCTTCTCACTGTGATCCCAGAATCTGTATGGTGAGTGAGCATAAGGCAGATGTCCCACACTAAGAGATGTGGGGAACTCATATCCCAGGAAGCCTAGCAGGGCTATGACCTTGAGTCCCAAGAAGTCTGGGATCATCAGGGCCTCACGTCCCAAAAAACCTAGAGGTGCAGGGGCTTATGATCCCGGAATGCTGTGAGTACCAGAGCTTCCAACCCTGGGGAACCTGAGGATAGGATCTTCAAGTCTCTGGAAGACCTGAAGGGGCAGGGCCTCATGTCCCAAGAAGTCTAAGAAGGGGCAGATTCAAGCTCTGATATCTTTAAAAGGCTTCCCCAGGTCCCAGGGAGACCAGAAAGAGTGGGGCTTCATAACTCAGGAAGCTTAAAAGGGGGCAGACCCTTATGGCTCAGGGAGATGAGGGGTGTGCCCTCACATCTCAGAAAGACATGAGGGATGGGGCTTCAAGACCTAGGGAACTAAGACTAGGAAGGGCAGTCTCATACTGGGAGAGAAGTGGTTCCAAGCTACAGGGAGCCTGAGGAGCATATGACTGGTCTACTAGTCTTAGCACAGCAAGGAGAGGTGGAGCCTCGCATCCCAGGAGATGAGGGGTGGAGCCTCAGGTACCAGGGAATCTGTGGACTCAGGTAGAATGTAGGAAGGGGGCACTTACAAGTGAATTCAAGGTCCCTGTGCAACCTCTAATAGTACTACAAAGGACTTCTATTTCCAGATCCCAGGGACACCCCCACACAGATGTCAAGAGGATGTAGGGGCTCACCTCCACGGGTCTCTGCCCCATCCTGAGGAAGTATTTCTCCAGCACTGGGTTGGGCTTTATCTGCCTCCTGGTTTGATCCCGCACACCCATCCACCGGCTCAGGGGCAAGGCCACAAATCTGAGTACAAAGGGAGACATAACCCAGTAGAACTCAAATGAATGGGGTGTGACCATAGCAAGAGGAAATGGAGGGAACCTGAGGCTCAGGCAAGCGTCATCAGCATGTATGGTTCAAATCTACTGAACAGAGGGTGTGGAAACACACGGCCAAAATGCCCATGCAGGAAGGAAATTTTCTACCACTACACTCAGCCACAGTCCCTAGACCAAACCTAGGAGAAGGGACTAGCATCGTCTTCAGGACAGGGATGTTCAGACCAACTCACAGGGAACCCATGTTCCTTCACCCATCCTCAACCAGAACAAAAGTCCTCTGAGTCTTAGTCTCCCTGTATGAGGCTCCTCAAGGGAGGGGCATCACAGGTTAAGTCCCACAATCCCTACTTCAGGGAAGGAACCTGACTAATCAGTTTCCACATTGCCCACAAGAGGGTGCCCCAAGACCACAAATGGAGACTGAACGCCATCTCCAGGGTTCTAGTATCTAAACCTCACTTAAGAGACTAGTCCCTCAAAAAGGAAGGGAGGGAGAGAGGGAGGGAGGAAGGGAGGGAGAAAGGGAGGGAGAAAGGGAGGGAGAAAGGGAGGG
>NW_026068156.1:1307071-1349314 GCF_014885135.2 Alexandromys fortis | reverse complement strand
ATGAGAGGAGAAGGAAGAAGGGAGAGCAAGATACGGGGCAACAACCAAGAGATGTGGCCGAGCCATGGGCCCAGAAACTGGTGTAGTCAAATGGCTGAGTTGTGTAGAATCTGGGAAGGGAAGGGAAGGGAAGGGAAGGGAAGGGAAGGGAAGGGAAGGGAAGGGAAGGGAAGGGAAGGGAAGGGAAGGGAAGGGAAGGGAAGGGAAGGGAAGGGAAGGGAAGGAGCAAACTAGTCCCTCTGAATGTGGTTGACAGTTGGAGCAGACTGAGGGGCCAATGACAATGGCACTGGGATTTGTCTCTACTGTATGTACTGGCTTTTTGGGATGCTATTCTCTTTGGATATATACCTTGTTCAGCCTGAATGTAGTGGGAAGGGCCTTGGACCTTCCACAGGGCAGGGTGGCTTGCTCTCTCTTAAGATTGGAGGGGGTGAGGGAAGGTATGTGGAGGGAGTGGGGGGGGAGTGGGAGGAGGCGAGGAAGTGGGAATTTTGATTGGTGTTTTTTAAGCAATAAAATAAAATAATTTTTTAAAAAAGGAACCTGAGGCCTAGATCCATCGACTGAAAAACTCCTATTAGATATCACAGTGGTGGAGCAAGGGAGACCAGTCTCTGTTGAGTACTTACCCCACATGGAAAGTCCAAGCTATGATATCGTGTCTGCTTGCTTGCTTGCTTGCTACAGTCTCCCTATGCAGCCCAGCCTATGCTCAAACTGGCAATCCTCCTGCCTTAGTCTTCCCAATGCAGGGATTACAGTCATGTACCACCATGCCCAGCCTAAGATCACCACTTAAATGTGAAAATACACCCATCTGGGCTCCAGTGGTGAAGTCGGGCACAGTACCACCCTACTCTCCTGTCCATTAAGAGGTGTGGCCTTGTTGGAGGAAGAGTGTCACGTGGGGGTGGGCTTGGAAGTCTCATATATGCTCAAGCCACACCCAGTATCTCAGTCACTTCTTGCTGCCTGCAAGATGTAGGACACTCGGCTACTTCTCCAGCACCACATCTCCCTGTAAGCCACCATGTCACATGATGATAACAGAATAAACCTCTGAAAATGTGAGCCACTCAAATAAATGTTTTTCCTTTATAAGAGTTGCCATGGTCATGGTGTTTTGTCACTGCAATAGAAACCCTAATTAAGACATTCCCATCCCTATTTTTCCCTGCTCCTATGGGAAAGCAACCTTCTTTGAAGGCCTGTCTAAACTGGGCTTCCCACGATTCCTACATACCTAGCTGATCTGCAAATGTTACTCAGACGTGTTACTAAAGCACTCTGTGTCTCCATTTCTTCCTTTGTAAAGCAGGACTGATATCATGAATTGAGCTAAGACATGCAGACATCTTAGAGTTGTATACGGCAGAGGTACCTTCAAAAGTATATGAAGGGACTAAGGAGCTAGTTCAGTAAAGATATTTACCACACAAGCATGAGGACATGAGTTCAAATCCCCAACACCCATGCAAAAACCTGGATGTGGCCATATGCCTGCCTGGGGGTTGTGGGGAGAGAGAAAGAAAGATCCCTCGGGCTTGCTAGTCACCCTGCTGGAAGGTAGTAAGATAGTGACAGGAGTATGTGCACTGACTTCTGCACACACATACACATTTAAAAAAAAATAAGTCTATGAGGTAAATAGAACTTCAGCAAATGCTCCTTAGATCACTCACATCCTGCCTGTGTTCAGGAGGCTGAGAGCTCAGAAACGCCTTGATGGTGGGAACCACAAACCACGTGCACTTCTGGTTAGGGCTTGAAGCTAAAATGGGATCATCCTGAGACAAACCAAGGGCTCTGTCTTGAAACACAACCTTAGAAGAATTGCAGAAGTCTGGAGATGTGACTGAGATGGCAGAATGCTTGCGGAGCATGAATTGGGAGTGGTAGCAGATGCCTATCATAAAACACTTACAAAGGAAAACAAGATGTTCACGGGGCTAGAGAGGTGGTTCAGCAGTTAAGAGCACTTGCTATATTTCCAGGAATGTAGTTTAGATGCCAGCACCCAAACCAAGTGGCTCCTAACCACCTGTAACTCCACCTCTGGGGAATCTGACACCATTTTCTGACCTGTGGGCACCTGCATGCACATAGTACACATACACACATACACATGCATGCATGCATGCAAATGCAGGGCTCCACCAGCCACAGCATGGCACTCACCTCTCAAAAACGATACGCACAGCCACGAGGACCAAAGCCACTGGCAAGGCAGCAAGCATGTGGTGAGGGTGGGCGAACACCAGGCCATCTCGGTCCTCCAGCTGTGCCCATGTGCTGTTGGGTGGTAACCAGTACTTCTCCTGCCACAGCCACTCATTGAAGCTGAACAACATGCTGTGGAGACACAATCAGGTAAGTGCAGATCAACTCAGCTAGAAGCGTGTATACCATGGAAGAGGCTGAGCATCCAGAGCCACGGAGCATTCTACTTGAAAGAACGTCAGAAGAGGGGAATACTGGAGAGAAGGCACAGTGGTTTAGAGCACTGACTGCTCTTCCCAAGGACCAGGGTTCAATTCCCGCCTCCCACACAGCAACAAATGACCATCTGCAACTCCAGCTCTAGTGGAGTCAAAGCCTCCTTCTGGTTCTCACAGGCACTGCACTCATGGTGCACAGGCATACATGCAGGCAAAACACCCATACACACTGTGGTGGTCTGAATGGGAATGCCTCCATAGACTCACATATTGAATGTTTGGTCCCTAGTTGACGGACCTTTTCATTTAAGAAGAATTAGGAGCTATGGCTTTTGGAGAAGGTGAGCCACTGAGGTGCTAACTCTAGGCCCAGTGTCCCTCTGCCTACAGGTCAGGATATAAACTCATAGCACCAGACTTGCCTGCCTGTTGGCACACTTCCTGCCATAGTGATAATGAACCAACCCTCTGAAGCTGTAAGCAAGCCCCAATTAAATATGTCTTTTCCTTCCTCAAGATCCAGGAATACCACTTTAGGGTATATATCCAAAGGATGCTCAATGGTACCACAAGGACATGTGCTCAACTATGTTCATAGCAGCATTGTTTGTCATAGCCAGAACCTGAAACAACCTAAATACCCCTTGATTGAAGAATGGATAAGGAAAATGTGGTACATTTACACAGTGGAGTACTACACAGCAGAAAAAAATAATAACATCTTGAAATTTGCAGGAAAACGGATGGATCTAGTAAACATCATATTAAGTGAGGTAACCTAGACCCAGAAAGACAATTATCATATGTACTCACTCATAAGTGGTTTTTAAACATAAAGCAAAGAAAAACCAGCCTACAAATCACAATCCCAGAGAACCTAGACAACAATGAGGACCCTAGGAGAGATATACACAGATCTAATCTACATGAGAAATAGAAAAAGACAAGATCTCCTGAGTAAACTGGGAGCATGGGGACCATGAGAGAGGGTTGAAGGGGAGGGAAGGGGAAGAGAGGGGAGCAGAGAAAAATATAGAGCTCAAAAAAATCAAATAAACAAAAGAAAAAAGTGATTAGGCAGTGGTAGAATAGCTGGACATGCTAAAGCGACATTGAGAAAAGCCCTTCATAGCTATAATGACGCAGAGATTACAATTACTGTGATGAGAATGAGAATAACTAATGTAGAGTGCACAGTGCACCATGTGTGCCACAGAAACTTCTCTGTTTTCACTGGGACAGGAGAGTATATAGAACTGGGTTAGCAAGCCATCACCTAACAAGGACAACTAAAGAAGTTAAGAGATTAAGTATATTCCACACATCAGTGAATCAAAAAGTATAAAAATTAAAGAATACAAAAAATAAAAATTCTTCTGCCTAAATGTGAAAAAAGTCAAATAGTAAAGAATTACCTAGAATAAGCACTGAAGTTCCTTTTTTTTACAGCAACCCTGATTCTTTCCTTTGAGAAGACTTTCTTAGAGTTGGCTGTGTATTCTTCCAGACATTTCACTATGCACATGGATGAGTTTGTTTAAAGTAACTTCCTATAATAATCTTCACAAATATATGCATTTATTTGGCTTTTACTACATTTAATAATAGATATGGAGTATATTTCTATTTCAACATTACAGATCAATATTTTTCTTACTATTTTATGTTTAATTGGATATAAAGAAAATCACAGGCCGGGTGGTGGTGGCCCACGCCTTTAATCCCAGCACTCGGGAGGCAGAGGCAGGCAGATCTCTGTGAGTTCGAGGCCAACCTGGTCTACAAGAGCTAGTTCCAGGAAGCAAAAGCTACAGAGAAACCCTGTCTTGAAAAAGAAGAAAGAAAGAAAGAAAGAAAGAAAGAAAGAAAGAAAGAAAGAAGGAAAATCACAGTACAATTGCATCATCTGACTAATAAGAAACCAAAGGATTTTTCTTTTAATTCTGTTGACTTTCACTGTTTTCCTTTTATTATTCTTTGATCCCTTAGTTCTATTTGTTCTCTGAGTTAAAGTTTATTTTATAAGTTGCCACAACCATGGTGTTTCATCACAGCAATAGAACAGTAACTAAGACACACATAAAAATAAATAAATCTTTTAAAAGTCAGTAAACAATACTGTAAACAATAAACAATACAGTAAACAAATCTCTGGTTTGTCTGAGAAAGCATTTCCATGGTTAGATCCTGGAAGTTCTGACTCAGTGGTTCATCTTCGATGAATACAGAAAAAAGTAGGAAGAGTACTTGGAGGTTGCAGGGCATGTTCTTGGGGCTGCATTGTGCCTGAGCCCTGCCTCTAGTCCTTTTTATCTGCTTCCTGACCACGGTGTCTCAAACTGCTCTGCTCTGCCACACCCTCCACATGATGTAATGATGCTTTCCAAGAAGAAACCCAGGATAAATCTTTTGTCCATTAAATTGTTTGATATATGTTTTCTCACAGTGATGAAACCACTTAACTGAGGTTTGATGTCTGCTGGTGTGGTTTGGTTTTGTTTATTTTGTTTTGTTGGGGGCAGTTGTTTCATTTTTATTTTCTTTCAAGATGAAATTTAATAGAATGAACTACATAAAAGCCAGAGAGGCATGGCAATTTATCTGTAACCCCCGCCCATAGGAGGTGAAGGCAGGATTTTCCCAGAGCATGATGGCTAATCAGAAGGGCTGAAAAAGCAAGCTCAGGTCCAGAAAAAGACCTTGCATGGATGAGTAAGGTAAAGGGCTGATGTGGAATTCCCCTCTGTCTGCTATCCAGGGTGACTGTACAGGCAGCAAGATGTCTCTGTCAATTTTAGAGTTTTGGAAGTTGCTAACAATGCACTTCCTGCTTACTTGGGTAAGCATCCTTTTGGGATATCCTTTTGGGATCTTTGGTGGAATTGAAGACAAGATAGTTATAATTACAAATTTTAGTTATGATAAAAGATAAATTAGATATAAAACTCACAAAGATAGGATAGATGATAAAGTATTTCCCTTAATTTGTCTAATGTAAATGGACTAAATATTGTAACTATAATTCTTGCTTGAAACCATTTTGTTGCATATAATTTTACTATGTTAAAGTTAAAATCTTCCTTTTCATTTAGACAGAAATGGGGAGATGATGTGGGATTCCCCTCTGTATATTATGAATATGTCTTATTACCATTGGTTAATAAAGAAGCTGCTTTGGCCTATAACAAGGCAGAATATAGCTAGGCAACAAAACTAAACTGAATGCAGGAAAAAACAAGGCGGAGTCAGGCAAATACTATGTAGCCTCCCAAGAAGCAAGATGTGAGGTAACAAACCACAAACCTCATGGTAAAATATAAAATAATAGAAATTGGTTAAGATGTAAGAGCTAGCTAAGAATATGCCTGAGCCGTTAGCCAAATAATGTTGCAATTAATATAGTTTTTGTGTGATTATTTGGGTCTGGGTGGCTAGGAAACAAAAATAAGTCTCCATTTACAGAGAAGAACTTAGAAAGGTGCATAAAATCAACCAAGAGCCCCTATATGCACATGCTCACATTTATGTGTGCACTCATACACACAAGTAAATATGCATACAAAGTTATGCACACTACACATGCAAATAAAAACAAATCACCTCACAAAAGTAGGAGGTGGCATGTTCCTGCAATCCCAGCACTCAAGACATGAGAGGCAGGAGACCCTTGGTTTCATGGTGAGTTTGAGGCCAGCCTGGGCTATGTAAGACTAACTAAAAAAGAAAAATCAAATTTACATTGACAAACAACAAGAAAAGAATAACAAAATCAACACTGAGGGCAGGTGTGTCTGCACAAAATGCTATCTAAACTCAAGTTTGTCTCTCAGCACCCTTCCCCCTCCCTCCTCAAAGCACAAAAAGACTTACATATACACACACACACACACACACACACACACTGTCCACACAAAATGTTATCAACATAAAATTCAAAATTAGTCAAATAAATTTATGATGCTTAGGCTGGCTTCCTACAGCTACTCTTGCAAACTGGTTATCTGACAATTCTTTAGATCAAAAGTTCCAAATGGGGTCTCACTGGGCTCAAATCAATGGGTCAGCTGGCTTGCTCTGGAGGCTCCTGGAAGAATCTGGATATTGTCTTTCCCAGTATCAAAACTCTAAATTCTACAGTTGAGCCATGCCCCCATGCTGTGGGACAGTGGTCTGTACCCTGTCACTTGTATTTTAATAAAATGTTGATTGGCTAGTAGTCAGGCAGGATGTATAAGTGGGAAGACCAGGTAGGAAGTAGAGGCAGATCAACTAGGCAGGAAATAGAGGCTGGGCAATGAGAACAGGAGAATTCTGGGAAGAGAGAGTCTGTCACCCAGACACAAAGGACTCAAGATGAGAATGCCTCATTGAGAAAGGTACCAAGCCACGTGACTAACACAGACAAGAATTATGGGCTAATATAAGATGCAAGAATTAGTTAATAAGAAGCCTGAGCTAATAGGCCAACCAGTTTATGATTAATGTAGACCTCTAGTGTTTCTTTGGGACCAAACCACCGGTCCAGAAGGGAGCCAAATCTCAGTCAACACCCCCAGCCACCACCAGTCCAGAAGGGACAGAAATCTCAGTCAATACCCGCAGTTCCTTGCTGTGGGATTCTAAGCAGCAGTAAGGCTTCAATTTTCACATTTTCTTTTGAAACTCAGCTCCATCTCCTCATATCTGCTATGGGCAATCTGAAAACTGAGTACAGCAAATCCCTACTTTAGTGGGTTATGATGAGGGCTAGATGGAGTAGAGGTAGGACATAGGTGGTGACTATTCATAAGCATTTCTTCTTGGTTGGTTTAATTTCTGGGTTGGTCATGTACCAGTTATGTAACCTTGATAGTAGATGACTTAATCTCTGTGTCTCAGCTTCCCCATCTGTAAATGGGATCCACAATAATCCCTTCCAGGAGGACTGGGAGGTAGGGAACGAGGCCTAGAGCTACACAAGTGACAGTCAATAATGGTCACCAGAGAGAAAATTGATGGTCTGTGAAAGATTGAGAAGTCATTGGTATATGGCAGCTTCTGGAAGATTCTTTGTGTTGTGGGGTATATAGTGGTATATTATTTCTGTTTTAATAAATAAGCTTGCCTGAAGATCAGTGGGCAAAGCTAAACCACAAGAGGTCAGGCAGTGGTAGCACACACTTTAATCCTTTAATCACAGGATTTGGGAGATAGAGGCAGACAAACCTCTGTGAGTTCAAGGCCACCCTGGATTAAACAAGATTGATCCAGAAAACAGATCCAGGTGGTGGTGGCTCACACCTTTAATCCCAATACTAGGGAGTCATCCGCCTTTAATCCCTGCATTAGAGAGGGGGAAGACAGGAGTGATATGGCTGGGTGGAGAGAGAAATATAAAGGGGAAGAGACAGGAACTCGCAGGAGTGTGGAGTCTGAGGTTGGTGGAGAGCATTGCAAGATTGTCCCTTTGTTTGAGCCTTGGCAGAGGTAAGATTTCTCCAGTGGCTTGACTGCTTTGATTTTCTGATCTCCATCTTGAACCCAATATCTGTCTCTTGAGTTTTTATTATTCATGCAACAAGGTAGTATATGCATATATGTACAAGTGCATGGGCCCATGCACGTACATGTGGAGCCCAGATTATAGTGGCTATCTTCCTAACTAGCTTGTTTTCCAGCTTCTTTTTTGAGACAGGGTCTCTCACTAAACCTACAGCTTGCCAGTTGCCTAGACTGACTAGCCAGTGAGCTCCCAAGAGCTTCCTGTCTCTGATCCCCAGCACTGGCATCATTACAGGCATGTCCGTGAGAGCTGGGGACTTGAACTCAAACCCTTTGCACACTGAGTCAGCACAGAGGCCTTAGATGATCTTCTTCATGCCCCTTCCCCACCCCTATCCCCAGTTCTGAGAGTAGAACCCAGAGCTTTGACCAGGCTAGGCAAATGCTCCCCAGAAGACACATCCCCAGCCCTAACTAACACGCTACCATTAGCTGTGACCCTAGTCCTTCATTGGGGATTTCTAGGAAGGGATTCCACCACCGAGTCACACTCCCAGACCCACAATGGTGGATTCTAAGCCTGTTCTCTACTACCAAACCATGCCTCCACCCTCTTATTGGAGGATTATAGGCAGGCCCAGTCCCCTGGTAAATTCTAGATAAAGATTCTCTTGGGCTTAGCAATACACTTCCAGCTCCTCACTGTAGGAGTATAAACTCTACTGAGCCATATCCCCAACCTTTGCTTTAAAAGATATAATCTTGCCCAGTCTGGCCTCCACCTCTCAAATGCTAATAGGCATATATCACCACACCTGCCATGAAAAATATTAGTGTTATTTTTGCAGTGCTGGGACAGGACCCATGGCCCCTCACATGCTAGGCAAGCACTCATAATTGAGCCACCCCCTACCCTAACCCCCTGGTTCTTAAACTCAGGGTCTCCCTAAGCAACCCAGGATATGCTGGCATTCAAAATCCCCCGGTCTCTGCCTCCCCAGTGCTAGGATAGAAGGTACGTAGCACTATAGGCTTTCTAGATGATTCCTAGGCAGTTCCGAGCAGGCTCACTCTGCCTGGAAACCCTTCTGACCTCCATTGTCCTTCCCTTAAAGTCTGGCTCCTGTGCTCAAGCTGGGTTGGGCCAGAGCAGCCCACAAGGCAAGTTAAAGTGAGTGAGGTCAATGGGAGAATCAGCAGAGGTGGCTGGGCCAGCATGCTCAGTCTCAGCTTTTATTATCCTCAAGGCCCTCCTACCCCTGAGTTCCTCCCCACCCCATGCCACCCCCACCTCCCACCACCACCCCACACCCCCGCCTGCTTGCTCTTTGAAGCCTAGCTGGCCCCATTCCCAGCCAGGCCCCTGCCACCTGGGACTCGGTTGATAATCCCTCTTACTAACTAAAAATATCCCTGTATGCAAGGAGGGAGAGACCAGGGCTTTGTGCTGAAGTGCCCAACAGAGGGACCAGCTAAGCTGAGGAGAGAGGGAGGAGGAGAGGAAGGAAAGCCAAGGGCAGTGGATAAGGAGCTAAAAGCCCTACCCTGACATGCCTAACCGGGGCCTGTGTATTTAAATTTGATCCTTACTATTCTGAAAGTCCCAATGGACAGAGATGAGCACACTCTGAACAGAAACTTGTGTCCCTCACTTCCGGGTATCAGACTATTGAAACAATGGGCCCCAAGAAACTGGAATTCCCCCAGGAATCTCCTGCTGGGAGAGAAGAAAGCCTAGAGCTGAAGCCAGCAAAGGGGCAGTGAAACATTGTTTCCTAAGGCGCTGAAAACTTCTCAGACCCCCTTGCTGGGAAGACTAGAACACACACATGCACATGCGCACACATACATGCACGCACGCACGCACACACTTTCAAAAATTGTTCTAAAGTTTAATGTTAGGAGCTTGGTGTGGCACACATCTGTCATCGCAGCCCTTAGAAAGCAGAGACCAGAAGAAGGCAAGTCCCAGGTCAGCAGCTTGGACTGTATTTTGAAAGGAAAAAAGAAAAAGAGGAGCAGGCTGTGGCTCAGTGGTAGAGTAATTCCCCAGAACGCAAACACGCACAAGGTCCTGGTTTCCATGCCCAGCACTCCACTCCGTGAGAATGGTGATGTACAGCTGCCAGCCCTGCCCGTGGGAAGTAGAGGCAGCGGGATCAGAAGTTCAAGACTACCCTTGGCTAAACAGCTTGAGGACAGTTCATGCTACACCAGACTTTGCTTCAACACAGTAAAAATAAAAACAGGATAGCAAGATGGTTCAGCAAGCCCTCTGGCTTGCCACTAAGTCGATGACCAGAGTTCAACTGCTGAGTGGAAAGGGGGCACTAACTCCCTCAACTGTCCTCAGGCCTCCACATGGACGCTGTGACACACGTGTGCCCACACAGACACAATGGCATCACATACTGAGTTTCAGATTTTTTAGTGAGGTGCTGAAGAGATGTCTCACTCATTAAGAGAGAGGCTGTTCTTGCAGAGGACCCAGGTTCAATTCCCAGCCTCTCCATGGCAGCTCCCAATCATCTGTGATTCCAGTTCCAGGGGATCTGGTGCCTTCTCCTAGCCACTGTGGGCACTGTACATACATGGTGCACAGACATGCATGCAAGCAAAACACCCATACACACAAAATAAAAGTAAAGGTTAAAAAAAATTAAGTGTTTTAATGAAACAGATTCTTCAGGCATCTGCAAGTCAGGCTACGTTTCCTCCTTCTCGACTCAGCTCACTCCTCATCACCCCACAAGTCTGGGACCACAGGCAAAGTAGCCACCTTGCAGCCAGGTATGAGCCTTCCATGCAGAGAGGACCCTGTGCCACCACACCTGACCCCTTTGTCTCTTGACTGCTGGATCATGTGAACTTTTCTCCTGTGGGGATCTGGATTATAAATATTCCCCAGAAGTACACGTGTTGGGGGCTATGTCCCTGGCGGGTCAGTGTTCCGCAAGGAAACCTGCTGAATGTAACTGGATCATGAGCCCTCTGGGCTCACCAGAAAACTGAGTGGCTGATGGATTCGCAGCCTAATGCACTACTGAGAGCAATGGAAACCTAGATGTGGCAACAAAGAAGTAGGTCGCTGGTAAAGGGGCTAGCGCTCTAATCTATCTATCTATCTATCTATCTATCTATCTATCTATCTATCTATCTATCTGTTTCTTTGTATCCTCCCTCCCTCCTCCTCTTCCCCCCCTTGTCTTTCCTCTCTGCTTCTTCTCCCTCCCTCTCTCCTCCATCTCTCACTCTCTCCCTGTCTCTTCACTTCCGTCCTCCTCTCTCCCCTTCATCCATCTTCTCTGGACCCCATGAGGTGAGCAGTCTGCTCTGCCTCATCACAAGCCAGGGACTACGACCTCTGAAACTGAGAGCTCAAAACAAACCTTTCTGCCTTCAAAGTTAACTATCTCAGATAGTTGATCACAAATCTGGAAACCTAACACCCCTACTTAAAAGTCAGCACTCCAAGCACCCACCACCACCACCTCACCCCACAGCCACTTCCATGAGGCTTGGAATGAACATGGCTGGGTCTGGGTCCCCACACAGTAGCATGTCTCCAGGGGTCCCAGCATCACGGTATGTGAGAACAGGGTCATACAGGGACAGCTGGAGATGATGGACAGGTCTGTCATCCCAGTACTCGGGAGTAATTAAGTCAGGAGGATGGTAAGTTTCAGGCAAGCTTAGGCTACAACGTGATGCCCTGGGAAGGGGCAAAAAGGAGGAGTTAAAGGGAGAAAGGAAAGGGGAAGGAAGAGGAACGGGAGGGAGAACGGTAGGAAAGGAAAGAAATAAAAAACACAAGTTGGGTGGTGACGCACACCTTTAATCCTAAGACTTGGACCAGTGGCAGGTGATCTCTGAGTTCTAGGCCAGCCTGGTCTACAGAGAGAATGCCAGGACAGCCAGGGCTACACAGAGAAACTCTGTCTTGAAACACCAAAAAGAAAAGAAAAACACAATAACTATGTGCTTAAAATTTGTGGTTATACACACATACACATACATTATTTTGGAAGAAGGGGTGAGAAAAGGTCTCAGAGTAGCCCAGACAACATCAAACCCACTATGTAACTGTGACTACCCATAAGCTCCGGCTTCTCCTGCCTGCACCTTCCAAGTGTTGAGAGATTACAGGCACGCACCACCACTCCCAGCAAACTCCGATGTACTTTGACATGTATCAAAACCCATGACATCACTGCCTCAGTCATAATGAGCATCTTCATTCCTCCCCTGGAATGCTCTCTGGGGAACCCCTCCTTCTCTCCTAGCAGAAGCAATCCTGACGTGCAGCACTTGGTCAGAAATCTTAGGGTTCCCCACTCTAAGATGCCACGGGAAGATTGAGGAGGGGAGAAAGTTGCAGCTTGGATAAACCTTGGAGGCTTTTAAGTGAGTGAAAGAAGACAAGGCAAACACTGCCATGATTCCAACGACAGGAGGGCCCTGAAGCAGTCAAAAGGACAGAGGCCTGGGGACATGGCTCAATGGGTAGAGTTTATTGTGTAAGAATGAGGGCCTGAGCTCACGACTGTCTGGAACTACAAAATCTGACACCTCACACAGACATACATGCAGACAAAACACCAATGTACACAAAATGAAAATAAATAAATCACTTTAAAAAAAATGAGGCCCTGAAGGGTATCTCCAGTACCCAAATAAGAAAATCAGGCATGCCAACATACACCTGTTATCCCAGCCCTAGAGAAGTGGAGAGAAAGACAGGGTCCCTAGGGCCAATCTAGCTGAATCAGTGAGCTCTAGGTTCAGTGTGAGACCCTGTGTTAAAAAACTAGATGAACAACTGAGGAAGACACCTGATGCCTGATGTCAACTTCTGACCTATACATGCACGTATATGCACATGTACACACACACACACACACACACACACACACACACACACGGACTAGAGGTTGCCAGAGCTTGGCAAGGAAGAGGGAGAACTGAGAAGTTAGTTAATGTTTAATGATTACTGCTTGAATTGTGCAAGATGAAAACATTCTGTAAACTGGGGCACAGCTATGTGAATAAATTAGGAATGCCAAACTGTGCACTGTCTGGTGTGGGTAGATCAAAGAATTAAGAAAACAAAGCAAAATGCAGGGAGACAGTAATGGCCCCATTTGTAATTTATGTAATGGAAAACCACCAACACAGTTCAGTTTGGGGTAATGACAGAGGCAGCCTCATCAGACTCACAGATGCCACTGATATGTTTCAGGCAAAACATAAAAACACTACCTGAGTTGGGTCAGAGGCAGCATGCCAGGAAATAGAGCTAAAAGGGAAACTGAGGCAGGAGAACGGCAAGTTCCAGTAGAGACTGAACTAAAGAATGAGTTCAGTGGTAAAAAAAAAAAAAAACCTACCTGGAATCCACTAGTAATGAGCTGGGGCAAGGCTAAATGTGAACCCTTGCTTAATATACAGGAAGCCCTGGGATCAATCACCAGCATCACTAATAATAATAACAACAACAATAACAACAACAATAATACCTAGAAATTCTAGTCCTTGTGCAGTTTTTTTTAATTTAATTAATTAATTACTTAGAGATAGAGTCTTGCAACTTAGCCTGGTTAGTCTGAAATTTATTATGGAGGCCATGATGGTTTCAAACTCTCAGTCTTACTGTCTCAGCCTCCCAAAAGCACAAGGCTATTTAAAGTTAAACCAGTTTGTCCTGGGGGCTTGGTTAGCTCAGTTGTAGAGCTCTTTCTTGCTTGCCACACTCCAGGCTCTAAGTTCCATCCCCAATAACACACACATACATATGCATACACTTCCCAGAACCCACAGAACACTTGGGCATGACAGCATGCATCTGTAATTCTTGCCCTGAAGATCAGAACCAGGCATATCTCTGGGCTAGCCAGCTGGTCAATCTAGCCAAGGAAAGGCCTTTCTCAAAAAAAAAAAAAAAAAAAAAAAAAAAAAAAAAAAAAAAAAAAAAAAAAAAAAAAAAAAAAAAAAAAAAAAAAAAAAGCAGAACAATAAAGGAATTCACTTGAAGCTGACCTCTGACCTCCACATGCATGTGCACAAACACCACACTTGTGAGAATACACACACTTAGTTCCTCATTCTAGATACACATTCACTGCCACATATGACTGGCAGTCACTATGCCTGCCAGTGATGATCATCACACAATGTGGTACCAGACAGGACTGCTCTAGACAATGGCCAGAGCCAGAAATAAGCCAAATGAAGATTCATGTGCCTGTAATCCAGCACTCAGGAGGCTGAAGCAGGGAAATCATGAGTTAGAGGCTAGCATTAGCTACACAGCAAGACCCTGTCTCCTAAAAAGGGGGAGAAAGGAAGGAAGAGGAGGGGAGAAATAGGGAGAGGGCAGGGAGGGGGAAGGGAGGTCCATTTTATGTTTTACATAGTTTACCATTATGTAAGAATGGATAGGGACCATCAAAGTACCTCTGCAGGTAAAGGTGCTTGCTGACAAGTCTGAAGCCCAGAGTTCAACCCCTAGGACTCACATGATGAAAGGAGAAAAACTGACTGAAAATTCTGCTAGAGAGAAGGCTATGGCACCCAAACACAATAAAACAAAATTTAAAAAATAAAAATAAAAATGTATACAGCCTGAGCATCTTCTAGGACAACGTTGAAAAGGTCTCTCATACATGTACATAGGACTAGAAGACTAGAGGATGGGGGGGAGGGGGTGGTGACCAAGCGGATGTGGCTCAGTTGGTATATCTCTGGCCTAGCATGCATGAAATAATGGTTCCATCCCCAGTGCTAAATAAATCCAGCTGAGGTGGTGACTTGTTATCCAGAACTGGGGAGGTAGAGGCAGGAGAATCAGAAATGCAGAAACCAGGCTCAGTCGCATGAAAACCTGTCTCAAAAAAGGAAATCTTTAAAAAAAAAAAAAAAAAAAAAAAAAAAAAAATTTAAAGGTTGGGAGATGGCTCAATGGGTAAAGCTCTTACTTCAATAACACATAGCCCTTGGGTTTGGATTCCCCAAACCCCTATAAAGCCAAGAGTGTGAGCAGGTGTCTACAATATCAGCACTGCTTCATTAAGACGGGACGTCCTGGGGAAACCCATGGCTCACCTAGTAGTCACCCCACACCCTGCCTCGATCACAGAAGGCAATGGTTGTCCTTTGATCTTTATACATGCATGATTGGGAGAGGGGAAAAGAACTCTTGAGAGCATTGACTCAGTGCCTGGTCCATCTCATGTAAATCCATACTGGGGGCCTGTGAGGTCCATGTTACCCAGGTTCTCCTAAGAGACAGGCTAGGTTCTGAAACCAGTAGATAGAAGCAGGAGGCTAAGAAGTTCAAAGTCATCCTCTGCTAAATAGCACCCTCATAACAGCCAGGTGTGGCAGTGTGAGAGATCAAGTTAAAAAAAAGGGGGGGGGGGAAGAGGGACAACTGAGGAAAATACCCAGTGTTTACGTCTGAGCTACACATATCTATGTGTGTGTGCAGCCACACAAAT
Organism: Alexandromys fortis; assembly: GCF_014885135.2. Taxonomy (NCBI): domain Eukaryota; kingdom Metazoa; phylum Chordata; class Mammalia; order Rodentia; family Cricetidae; genus Alexandromys; species Alexandromys fortis. Next base: position 1,333,896 of record NW_026068156.1, on the reverse strand, counting down.
AATAGGAAACAAAATTAATTTTTAAAGAAATAAGAAAAGAAACAAAGGTTTGTTTGGTTGGTTTGGCTGCTTGCTTGGTTTTTACTAATTAGTTTGTTTGTTTATTGGCACTCAGCATTTGGGCCATAACACGTGGCAGTCGGAGGACAGTCTATAAGAATCCATTCTCTCTTCCACCGTGTGGACTCTGGGAACCAAGCTCAGATTGTCAGGCTTGGCAGCAAACTGCTTTACCGGCTGAGCCATCTCAATGACCATTTCTTTGTTTTAATAGTGGGTCTCTGTGGCCTCAAGGCTGATATCCTCCTGCCTCAGCCTCTTGAGCGCTGTGATAACATGTGTGCCACCATGGCCAGCTGGAAAGTAAGTACACTTCTTCACGCTTCTTCCCTACACTAAGAGCCTCACCTTTCACCAGATTCCTTGCCCGGGGTTTATGGCCCTTAACAGGGCATCTAGCTATGCCCCTTTCCAAGAACCTCAGCCTTCTCGTTCACCACCTCTCAGCGACTCCCGCTCCAATCCAGGCTGTCCTCAAATCATGCTAGTCTTTGATCTGTTGTCACTGGCCTTGAGGAAACTCACCCACTCAGAAGCGAAGTTCAGCACATCCACACCATGAATTTCCAGATTTCCCTGTCAAGACCAAATTCACACATCCAACACTGCCTCGTCATTTCTTGTGCAGACATGTCCCGCTAAGTCATCGTCGCCACTACACTTCCTTTCTTTTCTACTCATGGCTGCTGGGCCTAGACTCTACCATCTACCCCACCTTCAAGAAAAGGAATGCCAAATACCCACCAAGTCATAAACTGGAACTTCTGGAAGTCTCAGGCAAAGCACACCCAGCAGAAAGCCGAGTAACACAATGATCATGGGAGCCTGTGTTGCCCGTTTATGTGATCACATTACTGTATACATTCGGGGTGGGGGTGGGCATGGAACCAGGCTGTGTGCTAAGCAAGCACTTTACCACGTAGCTACATCCCAGAATGCTATTCTGTTTTTCAATTATTTATTTGATCAATTATTTATAATTTATTTATTGTGCATTTATGCATGGATACATGCCACGTGTGCGTGTGGAGATCAAAGGACAGCCTTGAGGAGTTAGTTCTCTCCTTCTACAGTGTTGAGTGTGCCCCAGGCATCAAACTCAGGTCTTCAGGCTGAGCAGCAAGCACTTTTACTCACTGAACCATCTCAGAGACCCCCTTTTCTCATATTATCTTCCTCACTCTTCCCTACTCCCAAGCGTATTTGCATCCATGCATGCATGTGTGTCTGTGTGTGTGTATGTGCGCGCACATTCGTGCATGCATTGAAACTTGCCATCCTCTTGCCTCATCCTCCCAAGACATGCACCAACACACCTAGTTTATAAGTTTTTAAAGAGATTGGGTTTATTTGCTTGTTTGTTTGTTTAAAAGTTTTGCTATTATTGGGTCTTGGGGGGTTGAGGGAGCTTTTGTTTATTTGTTTTGAGATAGGGTCTCCTGAATCCCAGACTATCTTCCCTGTACAGCCAAATGTGATCTTGAACTTCTCACCCTGCCCTCATATTCTGAAAGCTGAGGTAGGGGCATGCACCACCCTGCTTGGAGTTGAACCCAGGGCTTTATAGATGATAGGCAAGCCCTCTACCAACTGAACTGAATCCGCAGTCCAACTGTTCTTGGTTAAATTCTCTATGTTAGAACCAGAAGCCACACGGAATAAGTATTCATATTACAAATGGACTCACCTACTGCCAAATGTCCTAGTGTGCCTCTAGGTCATTAAAGTCACATGACTGTTGTTTATTTTCAAAAGAGACTTTCCCTTCCTCCCTTAGCAAACCAGCATCTGTGCAAAGAGAGCAACGTGGCCATAAAAACAAACACAGTAAATCAAAATCAAGCTCCATCCTGGCGCTCCTGATTCAAGAGAAGGTGGCAAGTGGCTACTGCTGTAATCTTGTTTGATTTGGTTTTAGATTTGTGTGTGTGTGTGTGTGTGTGTGTGTGTACTAGAACCCATAACCACACTGGTTCTAGACAAGCATCCTAGCACTGAGCCATACCTCCAAGCCCTCACTGGGAGGTGCTAGTAAGATGCTCTGTCACTGAGCTATATTTCCAGCCTCTTTTATTGCTTATTTTGAAAAATTATTTCACTGAATTTCCTAGGCTAGCCTTGGGTTCACAATCCTCCTGCCTCTGGTTCCAAAGTACCTGGGATAGAAGGCTTGTGCTACCATGCCTGGGGCTGTTGCTGCTTTTTGTTTCACTTTTACTAAAGATTTATTTTTAATTATATGTAATATATATATATATCTATGTGTGGTTATATACACATAATGCAAGTGCATGAAAAAGTCAGAGAAGGCATCAGATTCCCCAGAACTGGAGTTCCAGGGGTTGTGAGCCAACTGAGAGGTGCTGGGAGGCAGATCTGTCGTAGGAACCACATCCGCTCTTAACAAGTGAGCCATCTCTCCAATTCCAGGCTTGTCATGTTCTAAAAATATAACAGCATCTATGCTGCCTCTGACCCTGTACCGAGGGAAGGAAGCGGAGAGGAGAGTTGCAGTGAAGGACACCAATCTGTAGGTGGCCCTCCAGATGGCATAGGCTTTGTGACAATACCCTGTGGAGACAGGAACAGCAGTGGGCACAGGGAACATGTCTTTCAGCTTGAATGGGTGGGCTGAGGGTCCTTGCCAAAAAGTGAGTCCCCAGTGAAAATATCACAGCCTTAAAGGTTCAGGGGTGTGATACTCACTGATGGTAGCAGCAAGAAAGAAGGCATCCACTCTGGCCCTCCTACATCAGTCCGATAGCAGCTCATAGCTCAAACCTATCTCTTCTGATCATGAACCTGAGGGCTTCTTATGGCTCCTGGCCTGTCAATTAAAGTCTCCATAGTTACCTAGCTCTTCCTACCACTCCACCCAGCCCCACTGATCTCCTTGACTCTGTGGCTCTCACTCTAGGTACACAGATTCCGAAGATCCATTCAAACTTCAGCAACAGCATGTTGGGCCGACCTATGATGCTAGGTCTTTGGCTGGGCTGCTCCCTCCAGCAGAGTCCCCCAGTCACCACTGCCACTGAGACCCAGCTGAGCTTGCAGGTGAGAAACTGCCTGCAACTGCTTACAAGAAGCCTCCAGGATACCCACGTTGGCTTGGGGGAGTCATCACCATCACTTCCAGGGACTGCAGTGCCTCTGCTGGGCTAGGATTACTCTGCCTTGCAACCACTTGCCCAAGCACCCGTCTCTTCCCCTAGAATAGGGCTACCTAAGAAGGTAGTAAATGCACCAATTCCCCCTTGATGGCTAATCTTGGTCGTCAACTTGATCAGATTGTGGAATCAGCTAAGAGAGGTGCCTCTGAGGATCAGTTGAAGGTATCCCCTGAGAGAATTAACTAAAGGGAAAGGACCCTCCCGCAATGTGTGCAGCATCTTCTGGTGGCAGCCTAGATATAAAGAGGTCTGGGGAGAAAACGGGACTTCTTTTGCCTACTTGTCTTCACTGGCTGCTGGTGGGTGCATCTACGTTGTTGCTGTTACCGCTACCACCATCTTATACTAACACTAGAACCTATCTCCTTTGACTTTCTATTGTGGACTGAAGACCCTCCAAGAATCCTTCAGGCCTTCAGTGACAAACTGGGACAACTGAGGCACCCAACCTCTAGGACTGAGTGACTACTGCGTTGTCACCCACTCCAGTGTGCAGGTAGCCACTACTGGACTGCCTGGTGTATGTTATGCGAGCCTACCTAATAAATCCCCTTTGTAACATATATTCTTCCTATAAGTTCTATTCCTCTACAGTGGTAATCCTCAACTTGTGGGTCTTGACCCCCACAGGGATCATACATCAGATATTTACAGCACAATTCATAAAAGTAGCAAAATCACAGTTATGAAGCAGCAGTGAAGTAATTGTATGGTAGGGGGAGGGTCACCAGTACACGAGAAACTGTATTAAGGGGTCACAGCACTAGGAAGGTTGAGAACCACCACTCTAGAGAACCCTGACTAACAGTGTCTATTGCCGGCTCCAAATCCAGCCTCAGCTCAAAATGCACCTCCCAGAGAGGCCTACACCAACCAAAATAAAGGCAATCACCTCATCCTCAGACTGCTTCTGGAAAAAAGAAAACGCAGAAAAATCTTAAATGCTCTGCTTCTGGATGTGAGGTCCAGGAACCTCTCTGACTAAATAAGACTCATCCCTAAGTCCTTCTGGCCTCTACCTACGTCTCCAGGAAGCCACAGCTGAGCCGTCCATTAAGGACGGGTTGCTTCTATCATCTTGTAGATTGCTGTGGAAACTGAGGTACAGGATCACTCAAGATCATAAAGGAGGAAGCAGAAAGCTGAGACCCAGAAGGTGAGCTTACCCGTCTTACAAACCTCTACCCAAATTGAGCCTCATGTCAACATTCAGCCTGATCTCTACTTAGGCTGTATCCACAAGTACCTGGATGCCTGTCATCATTTCCTTTGGGTACCCGCCATGCACCAGATCTACACGTGGGAATCTCCACAGAGAACTGAGTAGCCGGTATAGCTAACCCAGGAGTTCAGGTGTTTAAAAGCGCGGGGGAGAGATACATAGTATTTTTTTGTTAAACAGTTTGTTTCATTGTATCAGCCAGCAACTAGTCCTGTGGAGAGAATAAGGCCTGGAGGAGAATGTGAAGAGGGATCCAGAGGAACCCAGAGGCTGCATTTGAAAGACCTGGGTCAGAGGAAATGGCTTCTCAGTCAAGTGTAGGCCACAAGCAGGAGGGCCTGAGTTTCATCTCCAGAAAGCACTTTTTAAAAAGAAAGCCAAGCCAAGGGGTGTGCACTTGTGATCCCAGAACTTGGGAAGCAAAAACAAAGGAAGATTCCTGGGGCCTGCTGGCCAGCAAGCCTAGCCTAATTGGCAAGCACCAGGTCCCAGTGAGAGGCCCAGTCTCAGAAAAGATGGATGGTGCCTGAGGAAGGACACTGAGCTTGTCCTCCTCCTGTGCTTGCAGAGACATGAACACACAAAGAGAGGGAAGGGAGGAAAGGGAAGAATAAAGAAAGAGGGGAAAGGAGAAAGGAAAAAAAAGGACAGACAAACACTGATCAATAAAACTCCTTGAGAAGGCAACATTTTAAATGCAGGAGGCAAAGAAGAGAAACAGGACATTGAGCCAGAGTCAACAGCCAGTCTAAAGACCCTGAGGCAGGTCTATGCACTGGATTCAAGAAACAGACAGTGGCATGGCCACAAGAGAGGGAATAAAGTGAGAGCAGGCAAGGGTCAGCCATCCACACTGAACTGTTCTCAACAGTCGCTCAGCCTGAGACCTGCATCTCTTGCCTCTGTCATTGTCTGTGTCCCCTGTCATCTCCCAGAAGTCCAGGCCCTCTGCCTCCAACCCAGAAGTAAGCCCATTACACCTGTCACATTATAGAGCAGAACCAGGGTCAAAGAGTACCTGCCACCGATTTGGACAACCGCCCAGCATACTATCCAAACTCAGGAAAGACTCATGGTGACACACACCTTTAAGGCCACTGCTAGGGATGTCTGTGAAATAAAGGCCAGCCTGATCTACATGAAGAGTTCCAGGGCAGCTAGTGCTACATTGTGAGACTCTGTCTCGAAATTAATTAATTTTGGATCTCAGGTTTTTTTTTTAACCCCCAGCAATTCAGATCAAAATATGCTCAGTGAAGTCAGAGCAGATGATGCCTCAGTCTGTGGTAGGAGTGGGGAGGGTGCCGAGAGCAAGTCACCAGCTCTTGCCCATGTGAAGGGTACAGGGAGAGGGCACAAGTTTCATCTCCACCTCCTGGGAAGAGTGGCCACTGGTCCCATCCACAGAACACATGCGCTTGGCTTCTGTGGTTTCTCCTCCAGGCTCAGCATCTTTGAGTCTTCAGGCTCCTCTTCCCTGCTACTCTGCTCTATGAATTGTCTGGCCTTTATCAGCTCTTGCCTCCATACCAACAGAGTTCTTCCCCTGGCTAATTCCTTCTCTCTACCCCTGGGCAAGAAGAAAATTTGGACCCCTCTAGGATGTTTCCCTGGGCAACCCCACCATGTGCAAAGGGAAGATGTATTGCCCTGGTTAAGGGGGTAGGGAGAGGTGTAGTCAGTCCTGTCTTCCTCTTTTTTTGAGTTCATTAACACTCATATAGAACAAAATTACAAAGCAAAAAGTTCTATCTACCCACCCATCCTCTCTGGGGTAAGGATCTTCCAAGGGTCTGCTGTGGTTGGTCTTCAGGTCCTTGAGAACCTTCAGGATCTTTGCCTGTTCCTCTTAGTTCATTCTCTGTCTTTCTGTCTCTCTGTCTCTCTCTGTCTCTCTCTCTCTCTCTCTCTCTCTCTCTCTCTCTCTCTCTTCCTCTCTATCTATCTCTCTGTTTCAGCCATACCAGCCTCCTTGCTATGTCTCCAGTACATATCAAGCTTGTGGTGGCCTCAGGACCTTTGCACCTGCTCATCCCTCTGCCTGGAGTGCTCTTCCTCCACATAATTATCTGGTTTAGGCCTCATCCTTTTTCCTGTCCCTTCCCCCAAGAACACAGGTTTCCCAATACCACCCAATATAGATTTGGATACAAATAACACAAGCAGTGATGGGAGGAAGATAAAGCCAAAAAACAGGACAAATGGGGACACCAGGATGTGACTAAGAGAGAAAAATCCCTTTTTAGACAGTCATGGAACCTTAGACCAAAATATAGCTTCAGGAGCCCAAAAGGAGCTGAGTGCTAGCCACTCTGGGACATATAATAACATCACACTAGAAAGATACAGAGTCCAGACAGAGGGAAGAGACAGGCTTCTTTACATTCCTCAGAGCTACTCTGAGTCTGAGGTGGCCTATTAGAAAGGGACCAAAGAGGACCTAGAGAAGGCCTGAAGGATGAGGAAGGATGGCTTCTCAGGTAAAGGCACTTGCCACCAAACGACTCAATTCAGTCACTGGGACACACATGGTAGAAAAAAAAAAAACCTGACTCCTACAAGTTTTATACATACACACACATGGGGGGGGGGGGGGCACTGTGAATAAAGTAAAAATGCTGTACAAGGTCAGGTACATGTGGGAGGAAGATTCCTGTCCATGAATTCCCCAAGCAGGGCATTCGGAGAGTTTCTTACTTATATTTTAATTAAAGTATTTATTTTTGTAATGCTGGGGATGTTACCCAGGCCTTCACACATGCTAGGCAAGAGTTCTGCCTTCACCCAGGTCTCCAGCACCTCTCAGCCTTTCTCTTATTCTTTTTCACAATTTTATTTTTTCATGTGGGTGTGTGGAGGTGGTTGCACAAGTGCCATCCTGCATATGTGAAGGTCAGAGGACAACTTGCAAGAGTTGGTTCTCTCCTTCCACCATACGGATTCTGGAGATCAGCCTCAGGTCATCAGGCTTAGTAGCAGGGGCCTTTACCCAACGGCTCACCATATTGCTGGCCAGCCTTCCTCTTTACTTAACCCATAGCACCTTTGGCTCATGGCTCCCACCTACTCCCTGCCCTCTCTTCCCGCCAGCTCCCATCTTCTTCCTCCAAAGCTTGCGCTTGGCCACTCCTCCACCAGCTCGCTATCCGGAGGTATGATAGGAGGCAAATACCAGAAACAGATTAACAGAGTGCTGAGCTGAATGTAACCCTGTTCCCCTCACGCAAGCCACACATATCAATCAATGGCTGCCCCAGCCCACCTAGTCCATCCAAGGTCCACTGAATTCTCACCCATCCAAACCTCCATTTGATACAGTCCCATCACTTGAACCAGATTAGTCACCTCTATTCCAGTCTCCTGGCTCCTGCCCTCAGAAGCATCACACACACCCAGCAGTCTGTTCTCTAGGGTCAGAATAGTCTCTAAATTCCCCACTGAGGTCTAGTTATCCTGTTATCCTCCAGACCTCAAGGTTTTTTTGTTTGTTTGTTTGTTTTTAGAAAGAGAGAGAGAGTGTGTGTGTGTGATTCCACTGCCCAAAGAGGGCAGAGGAGAGCATCAAATTCCCTGTAACTAGAGTTATATCAGATGGTTGTAAGCCACCTGATGCGGGTGCTGGGTTCTGATCACAGGTCCTCTGCAAGCAAAAACAAGCGCTCTTACCAATAATCAACCTGTCCAGCCCCCAAGAATCTCAAAGTCCTTTCATACCTCTGCTAATTAGTCCTCTAAGCACCCAGCAGTGTGCTTAGAGCCTTGTGCCTCCTGATCCTTTGGTTTGCAATGCTGCCCCTCTGTCCAGTGAACACAGCTCTCCATCCTTAGCTGAATCACTGTCCCCACGCAGGATGCCTTCTCTGACTCTCCCTGGGTCAAGTCATGCTACTGTACTTGATTCTGCCCTGAGGCAAGAACTCTGCACTTAAATGGGCTGGTTTCATCAGGCACTGATTACTAGCCAGGCATTGTCCTCAGCTCTTTAACTATATAGGGTGTTTAAGTGGTATCATTCCCATTTTACAGCTGGGGAAAATGAGGTAAACCTACTAGCCTGAGGGCTGCAGCACTCAAACGGGAGGTAGGTACAAGCCCAGGCAGTAGAATGTGGCAGCCTGGGGCACCCAGATCACAGGGGAGCATCCCCGCTGCAATGATTTCTTGTGTCATCCCAGGAGTGGGAGGAAGAGACCTTTGCTCACTCTCCTTGTCATCTTTCGTAAGCCCAGAGGCTCCTTCGCCAAAAGTTCACTGTCTCCCAGGCACTATGCCAATGGCCTTGGGTTTGGAGGAGGATAGTGTTGTTCTTATCTCAGAGTGGGGCCTGGAGGCCACTCAAGGACCTCAGGAGTAGAAAGGCACTGAGATCTGTCAAGCACCATCCACAGCTGAGGGCTCATTAATACTCAAAGAAAGATACCGCAGACCCATTTCCTAGATTGGCAAACAGAAAGTTGGAACCCTTTCCCACAGGCACGGGCTCTCAGCATATATCTATTGCCCCTTCACTTCTTGACTCCCGGAAACACTCCCCTTTGGGAGTGAGTGAAGTGAGAAGGGAGGCAAAAAAGATCCCCAATATTCCCTGCGACCTGGCTGGACTCAAGGCAGGCTGAGCGATGCTCTGGGAACTCCACCCAAACAGCAGCTATGGCTGGGAGGGGCCAGCTGTACAGGCTAGTGAGCTTCCAAGGCAACTTCCCAGTCTAGGATTCCTCTTCTCCAGCGCTCCAGCCAGACAATGGGTTCAGCTCACCCCAGCAGAGGTCACACTGGTGCCTAGAATCTTGGCTGGGCTCAGACTGCAGTCTTGGGGAGCCCTGTGTCTCCATATCCCAGGCAGTTCATGGGTTTTGCAAGCCAGGCTGGGTCCTACAAGCCTCCTCTTACCTCCACACTCTTCTTTCAGGCCCCCATCCCAGAAATAAAGGGCCCCTCCATGCCCAAGTCTATGGTTCATCTGTCAACCCAGTTACCTGACAAACTGAGGTCGGAGGAATGAAAGTTCAAGGCCTGTCAGGCCAACAGAATGAGTTCAAGACCAGAATGAACAAGTTAGTGAGGCTCTTGTCTCAAAGTAAAACATAAGGGCTAGGTAGATGGCAGTTCGGTGGGTGAATTGCTGGCTATGCAAGCAGAAGAACCTGAGTTCAGATTCCCAGCACCCACGGGGGTAAAAAAATGGGCATTGTGATATGTGCCTGTAACTCCAGTAGGAAGCAGGCAGGAGGGAAGAGGCAGGTGGCTTGTTTTGCCAAAACAGCAAGTTCCTGGTTCAGTAAGAGAGAAAACAGGGTGGAGAGCAACTGAGGGATGCTTAAGAAGTCAACCTCTGGCCTCCACATTTGAGCTCATATACACACGTACACACACACACATCTACACCACATGTGAGCACACACACATAAAGGAAGGAAGCAACCAAAGTGTTTCCGTGGTGGAGTGTCCCCCTTGCATGAGGCCCTAGATTCAACCTGGTTCTAGAGAAAGAAAAAGGCCCCTTCCATTCCCTCGGCAGCCCAGCGCTGTCTCCACACAGGCCTTCCCTCGAGGACAACTTCCAAACATGCACGAAACACAGTTCTTCTGGGAGGAAATAAAGAATTTCTAACTTCTCATGTCTTCACACACTTTCCATCAGAGGTCCTGCCAGCTGCCTCTGCCCAGGTCCTTTCAATCTTCCCACACATATTGGCTGCAGGTTCTTCCTCTCGAGACACAATCGCATGGCTGCTGCTTGCTGGTTTAAGCATCCTCCTATCCATAGCTCTGAGAATGGAACTGTGGGCTCCTCATTGTCTTCCAATCCCTTGTCAACCACTCCCTACCTTCTTTCTTCCCTGTATACACTTCTGATACGTCAGCCTCTTTTGTGATCTGCAAACACACCAACCTGGGCCTTTCCCCGGGATGTTGTTACCCGGGTCCAGAGAGCACTCCAACAGCAGGTGCTGCGGTTGGCCCTTTCCCTCACACACCCAGGGGCTCTCTCACGACACTCTAACCCTCTACCTCCAGTATTAGGATGTGTGCTCTCCACGCTCCCAGCACCAGCTGAAACGTTGCAATCCTGTTAAAGACGTTTCTCAGCGGCCGGTCTATGCGGCTCCCAGACAATGCCCTGCTGTGTCTACGGCCATCGCCCGACCCGTGGCACCCAGCAGGAGCTCGGCACCGATTCTCCGGTGACAGACACTCCTGTGACGCAGCGCCCGTTCATACATCCGGATTCCCCGCAACACGGGGCCACGATAGCCCCTCTTCGCTCCCACGCATTTTCCAGTCTCATCCACCTTCACCTTCGCCCTCGGGGGCCCAAAACTCTCTGGAAAAGGTGGCCCGAGCCCCCGACCTGCTGGGAAACCCTGAGAAGTACCTAGGGGACGGAATGATAGGGAGCTCATTGACCCTACCTTGGGGCCGAGTCCGGCTGGTCTTGGCCTGGGAGGCGAGACTGGAGGTCGCTACGAGGGTTGTTTCTAGGCCGGCGCCCCCGGAGAGGGACACTTGCTTACCTGGGGTGCAAGCGGATGTGTGGAGGCCCAGGTAGGGTGGAAATCAGCAAACCCGAAGATGCCGTAGACACGCGGCTGACGGCGCTGGACCGAGGGATTGTGCTCGCAACAGAGCCTCCACCCACAGGGGAGGAAATAGAGCCCAAGGGGGCCTCGGGGAGGAGTTTGGTGGGGGCTTGGGCGTGGTCTGGGCGGGGGAGGGGCGTGACTTCAGTGGGCTCTGGCCCAGTGTGCTCAGACCTGGTGTGCACAAACCGCTGGGTCTTAGACCCCTGAGCCCTAAACTGCCCAACCCACGTCCTGGCCTCGCCCCCACACCACCAGGCCCCTCCCTAAAGCCCTCCCACAATCCTCGGCCGCCTCCAGACCCCGCCCTCAGTCCCTAGGGCCGTACCCTGAGACCCCGCCTCCAGCAGACCCTGTTTTGAGAAGCCAGGCTCCGCCCCAGTCTATGTCCAGCTGCCCAGAGCTTCCAAATCTCGCCCTCAGCTCCCTCCCCTCCCCCGGCGCCTCCAGGACCCGCCCCCAATTCCACTTGGCACTCTACCCTGCACAGCCTCGCAGCGCTCCAAACCCGCTTTCAGGCTCTTCCTCTTGCTTCCAAGGTCTGGTCCCCCGGCCCAGGCCGGCTTTGTCAGGCCCGCCCCAGCTCCGGCCCTTCTGGGCACCTGGCCTTACTCCAATCGAGCTGTTGGTTTCTGCACTACCTTATCTCTGACCTTTTAACCCAGCACCGCCTGAAGACTATTGCTTCAGCTGGTCAACTTCTGGTTCCCGCTTCCCAGTCTTAGATCTCTATGATGCTCTAGCTTGCAGGTCCGCCTGCGTCCTGTTTTTCAGATGCACTGATAGGTTCGGCGAAAGAGGCTTGGATTCTTCCACAGGCCTGAACTTCTTACACAATTGGAGAGCGCTCTCCCACTGAGCTGTATCCCATTACTGCCCCACCCCCACCCCAACACTCACAGACTTTCACACCCTTTATGAACTTCCCATCCATGTGAGCCTCATCTGATAGAGGGAACTGATGAGCACAGGACACAGGAAGCAACTCTGGGCTGCTCCCCTCTTCCCCTCTATGTAATTACTTTTCTTTTGCTGCAATAAAACACTCCGACAAAATCAATTTAGGAAGGAAGGCTAACAGTTCCGAGATGTGCAGTCTATGCTTGAGGGGAAGTCACAGAGGCAGGAGATTGGGGCATCTGATCACACTCCATCTGCTGTCAAGAAACAGCAATGAATGCTGGTGCTTAGCTGGCCATCCCCTTTTTATATACTCTAGGACCCCAGCCACGAAGCAGTGCATCGCAGTGAACAGGTCTCCCCACTTCCATCTAATGAGGACGCTCAGGCATATCCACAGGTATCTCTCCCAAAGCTGATAACTGAGATTGAACATTACAGCCTCCAGCTAAGGGACTGAAGCAGACACCTGTATTGATCTTCTCCAGACTTTGGGCTCATTGTGGCCAGGCTTGTAGATTGGACGCTGGACCCTGGACCCATGAAGCCTGAGCTAAACACAGTAATAGTAATTCAAAAATGATCACTGTCTTCGTTAGGGGTTCTATTGCTGCTATGAGACACCAAAGCCAAACGCAAGTTGGAGAGAAAAGGGTTTATTTGACTTATACTTCTACATTGTAGTTCATCATTTAAGGAAGCCAGGACAGGAATTCAAACAGGGCAGGACCCTGCAGGCAGAAGCTGATGTAGAGCCCATGGAAGGATGCCGCTTACTGGCTTGCTCTCCATTAGCTTGCTCAGTCTGCTTTCTTATAGAACCCAGAACAACCAGTCCAGGGATTGTCCCACTCATACGGAGCTAGACCCTCCCCCATTGGCCACTAATTAAGAAAATGCTTTAGAACTGGATCTCATAGAGGCATTTCCTCAACTGAAGCTCCTTTCTCGGATGACCATAGCTTGTGCCAAAGTTGGCATAAAACTGGTCAGGACAATTTGACATTGTCATGACCTTTAAAATCTGTGACTATGATACTTCAATTTCTTTTTATATTTATTTATTTGTGGGGGCACAGTCTATATGTGAGGGTCAGAAGGCAGCTTGCAAGAGTCAGTTCTGAGAATCTCCTTCCACCAAATGGGTTCCAGGGACTGAAACTCAGGTCATCAGCCTTAGCAGCAACTGCTTTGCTACCTGACCCATCTCATCAGCCCCTAAATATGTTGCTTCCTGTGGTAAACAAGATTACACATGGCATGAAATAAAGGACCTTGAGAAGGGTGATGACTCAGAACCATCCGGGCCCCCGTGTCACCACAGGGTCCTTATGGTATTGCTTGCAGACATGAACCTGAGTTCCAGAGATGCCTGCTGAATATTAGAACCCAGAGCAGACTCTGAGCCCCCACTGTGCTATCTTCTTGTACATACTTGGACTTGAGTATAGTGAGTAAGCTGCCCTCCAACACAGTAAGAATGTATGTTGTTGTTTTCTTTTTCTATTTTTTTGTCTGTATATGGGTGTGCGCATGTTTTTTGCATATGTGGGCATGTACTGTGTGTGAATGCCTGTGCATGAGTGTGTGCACATGTGGAAGGCCAAAGTTGATGTCAGGAATATCTTTGCTCATTCTTCCACCTTACTCATTGAGGCAGGGTCTCTCAACAACACCCAGAGTTAGCCAATGTGGCTAGTCTTGCTAGCTAACTTGCTCTGAGGATCCCCTGTCTCCACCTTCCAGAACTGGAGTTGCAGGTAGGCATCATATGCTGGCTCTGGAGATCCGAACTCAGGTCCCCATACTGTGTACATCAAGTACTATAACCACAGGGCCATCTCCGCAGCCCATATGTTATTTTACTCAACAGATTTTTGATCACTTTGTTTTCTTCTTTTATTGATAAAGGGAAGCAATATAGTCTAGGCTGTGCTAGGATTACAGGTATGCACCGCTCTACCTGGTATTTTAGTGGGGGGGGGGGAGGTTACTAGAGATAGAACCCAGAGCTGCTAGGAATAGAACCTACAGCCTTGCTCCTTTCTAGTCATTTCTTTTCTTTCTCTCTTCCTCACCCTTTCTTCTTCTCAAGACAGAGTTTCTCTATAGGCCAAGCTGGCCTCAAACTAATGAGTCTTCTGCCTCCACCTTCCAAGTGCTGGAATAACAGGCATTACATATGCCTGACCCCTGGACCTTTTGTAAATGTCATTTTTCAGGCCAGTTGCAGTGGCATGCGCTTGTCATAATAGCACTCAGGAAGTAGAATCAGGAAGATGAGGAGTTTAAGACCATCTTCTAGGCACCATCGTGAGTTCAAGACCAGACTTAACTACATGAGACCACATCTTAAAAATAAAAAATAGTTGGGCCAGTGAGATGTATCATTGGATAAAGGTGATTGCTGCCCAACTAATAAATCAAGTTCAATGCTGGGACCCACATGGTAGGAAAAGAATGGACTCACACAAGTTGTCCTCTGACCTCCCTCATGAGTGTCGTGGCACATATAAGTAAATACAATAAAGAATAAACTCACCCTCAACTGTCGATTCTACTACTCAGCCACATGCATGTCTGGTAACAGCTGAGATTACAAACATATACCATCACTCTGGCAGGTTTGCGAGCATTTGTGCTAGTAACAACTCTGAAAATCCTACAAACTAGAGTCTCCTGGCTTGAGATCTGCTTGCAGGATTAGCCCTTTCCAACTGGTCCTTCCCAGGCTCCTGCCATGCTCCATCACCCACTCTTTCTGCCTGTCCCTAAAGCCCTGCTCTGTAAGAATGGGAGTAGCGTGCAGGGGTATGGCTAAAGCCCAGCACAGCAGCCAGAAGGACTGAAGGCTGATCACACAGCTTTTCCCACACCTATTCTCCCTGGCATGACCTTTGCCAAGCAAGAGTCCTCTTCTCTACGGGAACTAGCAGGGGGTGGGCGGGGGTGGTTCTCTGTCCCTAGAGGGATTTCTGTTAAAGATCAGCTGGTTCCCACATAAATCTTTATGTTGTGTGATTTTGAATGCTGAAACAGCTTCTCTAAACCCATTGATTCCCATCTTTGGAAAGGAAAATAACCATGCTGGTCTTGAAGGAGGGGGCTGCAGATATCTAGAGGGGTGGGACCACGGTTTCTACTTGGCCTGAGTAGGGGTCAGCACAGGAAGAATGTTTCCTCTGCCTAGAAGGTTCTTCTGCTGCCCCTTTCTTGATCCTTTCACCCACTTTAGTCAATGACCTACCTTGTCTGTCCCCTCTCCCAACAGTCTTCTCTTCCCTGGTTCTCTTTTTCTACATCTTTGGCCTCCCTAGAGAGTGCCCACTTCCAACCCCATCCATCCCAGTGCCAAAACAGCCTGGACCAGGGCCTTATGCACAGAGAGCTGCTGCAGGCTAGGACAATGGTGGGAAACTCCCTCCTGGTTGTCTGCCTGCTGCCTGATCCTGTGTGCTACTTTGTGTAATTGTGAGGGTATGTCTGTCCCTGGGGACATTTGTATTCAGGACTGGGTAGGTAACTTTGTGTGTTGGTTTCCTCTGTGGGTTGCTCTGCTGTGTCTGAGTGTGTGTGTGTGTGTGTGTTCCTGTGTGTCTGCCTGTCCGTGTATTTCCGTGTGTTCAAATTGGTATGTGTGTTTCTCTGTATCTCTATTTCTGTGTGTCTGCTGTATTTCTGTATATTTTTGTTTCTGTTTCTATGTATTTCTGTCTCTGTTTCTGTGTATTTGTGTGCTTCTGTAAGTGTGTATACATTGGTGTGTATCTGTGTATGTGTCTGTATATTCTTCTGTGTATGTATGTTTCCATTGGTGTGTATTTCTATGTATCTCTGTATGTATGTATTTGCTTGTCTGTTCATCTGGGGACCTCTGAGAAAAGACTTTGACTTGGACCTCCCCTCTGTGGAAAGTGGTATGGAATCCTGCCTTGGCACTCACCTTAGAGATCCTGCAGCCTGCTTTCATTTCTTCCTTCTTGCCTCCTCCCTACCCTCTCCTACTGTGCCTCAGCTTACTGAGTGCTACACTTCTCTTCATCTTTCCTGGGAAAACCTGTCCAGTTTTCCCAGAGGCAGCTGGCACATGGCTCCAGAGAGTTGAATAACCAGTTCATAATGGCAAGGCCTCCTGCTGGGCCAGGACCCATGACTGTCTCAATGACTAAATGAGGTCACAGCCCAAGATAGGAAGGGGCATCACCAGGTCATGTTCTACAACAAGGGTTCTTAAAAATTCCCATTTTGTAGCTGGGTTCAGAGTAGAGAAGGGAAGGAGAGAGAGGAGATAGAGGGGTTCCGATGCTTCTAAGATGCTTACCTATCCAATAGTGCTTTAAGCTATTAGCCCATCAATCCATTGAAGTCAGAGCTCTCATGACTCATTGCCTGCTGCACTGGGGCCTAAGCCTTTAACACATGAAACAGGTGAACTTTGGAGGACATTTATGATCAAAATTATTAACACATATTACTCTATTTTTAACTTTTTCAGAGCCTTAAACCTTTTTTAGCTTAATATTTCTAGGAACTCATGTTGGTGTGTCAATGTGTTTATTTTTGTATGTGTGTGTATATGATTGTATGTGTATATATGTTTGCATATGTGTATAAGTGTATGTTTGTATGTGTATGATAGGAGTGTGTATGTTCGCATGTGTTTGAATGTGTATATATCTGGATGTGTGTATATATATATATTTTGTATGTGTGTGTATGTGTGTTTATATATGTTTGTGTGTCTGTGTATGTGTATATATGTTTATGTGTATGTATATGTTTGCATGTGTGTATATATGTTTGTATTATGGATATGTGTGCATGTATGCATATATATACGTTTGTATGTGTGTATTTGTATGTGTGTATGTTTATATGTGTGTATGTGTATATGTTTATATATGTATGTATATATTTGTATGTGTGTATGTATATATGTTTGTGTTATGTGTATGTGTATGTTTATATGTGTGTGAGTATATATGTATGAGTGTATATGTTTGTATGTTTATATGTATGTGTATGTATATATATGTTTATATATGTGTATGTGTTTGTATGTGTGTTTATGTATATATGTGTGTGTACCACATATGAATGCTGGATTATAGATGAAAGTTTCTGTCCTGCCTGGTCTCACAGCTGTTCAGTCTTGAAGAAACACACATAGGTTTAGATTAATTATAAACTGTGTGACCTATTAATTAGCTCAGGTTTATTATTAACTAGCTCTTACAAGTTAAATTAACCCATAATTCTTTTCTATGTTTAACCATGTGACTTGGTACCTTTTCCCAGTAAGGCATTCTCATCTTGCTTCCTCTGCTCTGGCTGGTGACTGACTCTCTGCCTTTCCTCTCTCAGAACTCTCTTAGTCTGGTCATCCCACCTGTACTTTCTGCCTGACTACTGGCCAATCAGTGTCTTATTAAATTAATATGAATGACAAATTTTACAATGTACAAGAGCATTATCCGACATCATGGATGTAAATATTGGTTATCTTCTTTTATTGCTCTCCACTTTTTAGAATCTCTCACTACACCCACTACTTTGACTAGGTGTATTGATCAGAGAGTCCCTAAGACCGTAACCCACTCCCAGCCCTGGGATTATAAAATGAACCTCACTGTGGGAGTCAAACTCAGGTCTTCATGCTTGCACAAGTACTTTACTGAATGAGCCATCTACACAGGTCTTCAGTTTAAAATAGCATTTAAAAACCAACTAGGGGGAAACTATTTCCTTCTAGACCAGAGAATAGAATCTCTGGCCTGGGTGGAGATCCAACATTCCAGGTGGGCGCATCAATCACCTGGCTAAGGACATCCCTCAAAAAGGTACATGCACATTACGCTGTACTAAAGAGACAGGAGGAGAGGATGTGCTTGTCTTCCCAGAATCCCTACACTCTGTGATGTCTCCTATATAGCTCTGGTCCTGCAGCCTCCTAAATTGGTCTGCTTTTCTGAATTACTAAAAAAAAAAGTTTAACTTTTTTTCTTTGTATCTCTTTTCCAAGCAGGCTTTCCATAAAGCTTTGGGTGTTACTCTTTCTCTAACACGCCCTCCCTCACATGAGGTACTTGTCTGCAGTGTGGCTAACCTCCATGGTGGCATGATTTTCTCTCTTAGTCTTTCTGGACTTGACCGTCATTCCATCCCCCCCCCACCTCTGTTTCCCTTCAGAAAAGAGCAGGCCTCCCAGGGTTATCAGCCAAACATGGCAAAACAAGATCTGCATCTTATTTTAAGCTCTAATAAAATTGACATTGTGGGGTTTTTTTTTTCTGAGTTCTTTTCAAATTCTTTTATTAACAAGACTAGAAGCTCAAGAAAGAACCTCAGTTTCCCCAGCAACGTGTAGGTATTCCACTAGAACTTCCAAAATTTCAAGTGACACTTGGACCCTTGGAAGTAAGTATTTCTTAGTGTTTGGGTTGGTTTGTTATTCATGTCCTTCCTTCCTTCCTTTCTTTTTTTCTTCTTTCCTTCCTTCCTTCCTCCTTCCTTCCTTTCTTTTTTCTCTCTTTCTTTCTTGTAGTCATTAATGTGACTATTTAAAATGATTCAGCTCCCAGGGTTTTTAAGCTATCCTAGGCTGGCACTTCTTACCACTGTCCTTTGGTTTATTTGTCTAAGATAGTGTTGCTGTGGAGCCCAGCATAGCCTTGAACTCACTATCTTCCTGCCTCAGACTTCCTACTAGTGGGATTGCAGGCAGATATCACTGTACCTGGCCGTCTTGTATGTGTGTGGAAGGGGGAGATCATGAGTGTGTGGGTGTGGGTACATACATGTTTGTGAAAAACACAGGTTAATTTCAGCTGTCATTCCCCACGTGCCATCTAACTTGGGTTTCGTTTTGTTGTTTTAAGATAGGGTTGCTCATTAGGCCAATCTGATTAGCCAACAAGCCCCAGGGCCTGTATTACAGAGCTAGGATGACAAACATGCATCTCTGTGCTTGGCTTTTACGATGAAGGTTCTGGGTATCAAACACATCCTCACTCTTCTCGGGCAAGCTTTTTGCCAATTGAGCCATCTCCCTAGCCTCCTACCCGCTTGTCCTTTCTTTCTTTTTTTTTAAAAAAATATTTATTTATTTATTTATTTTTTTATTTATTTATTTATTTATTATGTGTATAATATTCTGTGTGTATGCCTGCAGGCCAGAAGAGGGCACCAGACCCCATTACAGATGGTTGTGAGCTACCATGTGGTTGCTGGGAATTGAACTCAGGACCTTTGGAAGAGCAGGCAATGCTCTTAACCTCTGAGCCATCTCTCCAGCCCCCGCTTGTCCTTTCTTATAGCTGCATAATATCACAAATGTCACACCTGAAAGGATCTTCACTTAATGACCCCCATGTTGCTTCTTACCCAGGTGACAGCAAATGGATTATCTATTATAGAAGTTTCCAAACCAATGGGCTTGTCTCCTGAATTAAATGTTTATGAGTGAAGTTACCCAGAGAGGCTGAAGGAGACATGACTCTGAAGAGTATGCCAAAGGTTTCCCACCAAGGTCCCCACTGTTATCAAACAGCCCTAATATCAGCGGCCTTATTAACTTGTTTCAATTTACATTTTTGTCACCTCTGTGCTTAAAAAACCAATCTGTAGTCTTTTCCTGGAAGGCTTTGTGTGATTTTTGGTTGTTATCTTTTTCCATATGCAAGGAGCGTGGACATACACACACAGAGAGAGAGAGAGAGAGAGAGAGAGAGAGAGAGAGAGAGAGAGAGAGAGAGAGAGAGAACAGTTGTTCAGCCCCATGCTGGGCTCAGATCCCAAGGCCTTTGCTGTGCTAGTTAATTGTCCCACCTATATCCTCAGCACAAGTTGTATGTGTGTATTCATATGTGTGCGTGTGGGGTAGGGTAGAGGGTGTCATTCCTTAAGACCTACCAATCTGGGTGGGTAGGTCTGTTTGGTTTTATATATATATAACTGTTATTGTGCTATTTGTTTATTTAATCCATCTGCGTATGTGTGTGTTCATGGCATGGGGCACAAGTGGAGGTCGGAGGACAACTTGCAGGGATCAGTTCTCTCTGCCTGCCCCGTGGATTCCAGGGATCAAGCACAGGTTGTCAGGCTTGGTAGCAAATCCCTTTACCTGCTTTGCCATCTCGTTGGTCCCCAGTTTTGCTTTTGTGAGACAAAGACTCTTACTGGCCTGAGACTCATCAGTCAGGTTAAAGGGGCAGCCCCACAAGCCAGAGACCTAGCTATTTCTGCTTACACACACACACACACACACACACTGGAGTTAAAGAGCCACATATCTTTTTATCTGTGGATTTTGGGAAGCACGCTCAGCCCACATGTTTGCATTGAAAGCTGTTTACTGGGGTGTCTCCTCGACTAAAGCTCTTTTTTAATATTAAGAAATGGGATTCCTTTTCGATGTAAAATTAGATATTTGTATCTTACTTTTCTAATTATTGTTTTACTTTCTGTGTATGGGTTTTTGCTTTGGTTTGTTTGTCTGTTTGTTTTACCTGTATACCATGTGCATGACTGGTGCTCTCAGAAGCTAGAGGAGGCCATCGGATCCCTTGAAACTGGTGTTACAGGTAGCTGTGAATGGAAATGAAACCAGGTCCTCTGGAAAAGCAAGCAGCCAGTGCTCTTAAACCATCATTTCAGCTCTTTTTGGTGAGGAGGGTGTTGTTGTTTGTGGTTTGTTTGTTGTTTACAAGGTTTTGTTGTTGTTGTTGTTTAACTACTTTTGTCTCTGGGGGCAAGAGGACATCTACACGAGTACAGTGGCCACAAAGGCCGGCAGACAGTATCAGACCCCTTGAGCTGGAGTCATGGCTTAGTTGTGAGGCACCAGATGTGGGTGCTAAGAATGGAGCCCAAATCTTCTGCAAGAGCAGCATAAGCTGTTGGCCACTGAACTACCTCTGCAGCCCCAAGAATTGACCTTGTGTTCTATGATATGAGTTATAGTCCTTGAGCCCCTCACCCCACTTGTGTAACTTTACTTAATTTATGATGTTTCTGCTTATGAATCTATTTATGCTTTTATGAAGTTGAACTTAGTTATACTTTTTATGGCTTTTGCTTTTATTCCCTTAGAAACATATTTCCCACTTTCAAATTATTATGAGAGGAAAACATCCAAGTGTAGTTTATTACCTGGTTCTATGTTTCATCTGTGGAACTTTGATTCCTCTGCAATTGGCGTTGTGGTAAAGTTTGAGGCAGGGATGTGTTATAACTCACAAGTCCCCTTCCACATTCATGCCAAACTTATTTTTTATTTTCTTCTTCTCATGGCTTCACTTCTCAACTCTTCCTTTGCTTTCCCTCACCTTCCCTTCCCTCCCCTCCCCTCCTCTTCTACACCACCTTCTTTTTCTTTTTCTTTTTTTTTCAGATAGGGTCTGCTCTAGTGCTTGGGCTGGTCTTGAGATCCCGAGAACAGTTGGAACCGCAGGTTGTGCCCGACAATTGTTACTGTGACAGTGTTAAGAGGAGGGATTCTAAGAGATGATTTGGGCAGAAGGACTCTGCCCTCATGGATGGATTATTTTAACTCAGTTTCTGAATAAAATTCCACTGTGTGCTTGTCTACCTGTGGATGGACACCTAGGATGATTCTGCTTCCTAGCTATTGTGAAGAGAGCAGCAATGAGCATGGATGTAAAATATCTCTGCATGTCCTTGGGCTACGTGCCTATGAATCATATAGCTGGATCATATGACTAGTTCGATTTCTAGCTTTTGTAGTATCCCCAATACTGAGTTCCATAGTGGTCATACCAGTTTACACACCCATCAGGAGCAAATAAAGATTAAAGATGAGACTCTTTCAGAGCCAAGAGGACTCTGCTCTCCTGGATGTGTTACTGTAAAAGTGGGTCCCTGATTAAATAAATTCAATGGGTCACAAAACAAAAGGAGAAAACAAACATCAAAGTGGGAGGGGCCTTGGAGGAAAAGGAGGTCAGCAAGGGCGGAAGGGGGGGGATGAGGGAGTGGAAGTGAGTGTGGTAAGAATACATTGTATATAGCTATGAAACTGTCAGAGAATACATTTAATTTTAAAAACCTAAAGGTATAGTAATGAAAAGAATACTTTGGCAGTAATCAACAACTCTCTAATTTGATTTAAGGCCTACTCAAAAAGAGGGAATCCGTGTCTGGTACTAGAAACCTAGCCAAATACCCAGGGCTAGGGAAGTCATGGATCGTGGAGAAATTACCACTTTACTAAACCAACATATCCTTAACTACGTTCTAAAAATGAATCTTTATACTTACAGATAAGTGTAGTCCTCATCCTTTATTGAGGAAACTTCTCTTTGAACAGTTAGAGAACATTACAGAAAACCACAACCAATCAAAATGCAGAGTTGCAGAGCCCAGTTGCATTGAATACATCTGCAGTACAACTCCCACATTAAAGGCTCAGGGAACAATGCAGACGAGGTGCAGAAAGATTATAAAAGCCAGACGATCAGGGAGTTTACTGCGAGATCATATCTCCTAATAACAGCAGAAGTTACACCCATAAAGTCTCACCAATGTGACTGTGTAACGATGAGCTGAACAAGGATGATACTGATCCTGAGATCTCAGCCATACACAACCACCACAGCAAGTAAGGAGTGCCGAGAGCAGGACACACCAACCCTAAAAACATTTACATACAAGTGACATTTTATAAACTGGGCATGGTAGGGCAAGCCTTTAATCCCAGCACTCCAGAGGGAGAGTCAGGAGGATCCCTACAAACATGCCAGTCTGGTATATATGGAGTGACCCTGTCTTAAAAAAACAAGTGAAGAGCAATCAATGAAGACACCCACCAAAGACTCTGGCCTCCGTGTGCACAGTGTATGCACGCACACTGTGAACTGGCTAATAGCTTTCATTTTGAGAATTAGTTTATCCTTTCAATTATAACTGCATCTCATTAACTATAACAGAGAATGAGTTCATTGTTACTACTTGTATTTTTTTTTTTTTTTTGAAATTTATAGATTCTTCCTGCCAATGCTTCTGTTCCCTGTTCTGGGTTTTTGGTGCATGTTGTAATTGGGAGGAACCTTTTTTCTAAGACCAGTGAGCCAAAGCTCAATAGAGTCTGCCTGCCTTAGACAGTCCAGGACAGAGCATAGAGACATAAATGTCTCAGTGGGTAAAAATGCTTGCCTTAAAAAAAATAAAAATAAAAATAAAATGCTTGCCTTGCAAGCATGAGCTATGAGTTCAATCTCAAGAACCCACAGAAAATGCCAGCTGTGACGGGCTTGACGGATGTCTCGGTGGGTAAAGTGATTGCTGCACAATCATGATGATCTGAGTTTGGATCCCCAGTAATCACATATAAAGCTAGGTACAATGCTGTACACCTATAATCAGAGCACTGGATGGGTGGGTAGAGGGGAGCCAGAAACAGGCAGATTCCTGAAGGTCATTGGTCAGCAAGCCTATCTGAATATATAAGCTACAGGCTCAGTGAGAGACCTTGCATAAAGAGATCATATACATAAGGTAACATTTTATAGACTAAGTAGGTTGTGTGTCTGTGTCTCTGTAACTAAATAAATAGAGTCCATAAATTTGAGAAAGAGCAAGGAGGTACATGAGAGGGGTTGGAATGAGGAAAATTAAGGAGGAATGATGTAATTATATTATAATTTAAAAAAAATAAAAATTAATAGAATAAGTAAATAATGTGAAGATTGATTGAAGAAGATACCCGAAGTCCACCTGTGGCCTGTGTGTTGTAGTTTAGCAGAGGTGAGAACAAACCACAATGTACAAGCCCACATGGAAGGTTATTGATAGGGGTGTAAAGAAGGGGGGTCATGGAAGCCAGCCTCAAAAAGGGAAGTGGTGTAGAAAGAATAAGAGAATGGGCAGAGCTCGCTTTTAAAGGAGCTTTAGCATGCTTACAGAGACACAACCAAGCAGCCCATGCACATAGATTATGTAGTGACATATGGCCATAGGGCCCTGGGATGAGCATTTGCCTGAATACTGACAATGCATGCATGGCCATAGGATCCTGGGGTTGGCTAGGATTTGCCTGAGTCCTGATAGCACATGTGCAGCCATAGGACCCCAGGGCTGGCGAGGCAATACCAGGAATGGTAACATTCTTCCTTTCTGTTCATTATAAAATGTGAGTTAGGGATAGCAAGTGGGGACAGGAAGTGGGGGCGCCGGGTTCTCGAGACTGCTTCCTGCTGTCATGGGGGCATGCCATTTTGGGGAACCTGAGAAAGCAGGAGTGCTGGCCACATCCTAGGGTAGTTGGTTGCTTCACCACTGCACATGCTCTGTGGAACCCTCTGGCACCTTTGGACCTAGCAGGATGCTGGCAGAGCAGAAGGTAAAGTTAACTTTAGGGAAAACATATTTTTCCTTAGATACTGGTAACTGAGATAGGCAGTCCCCAAACCAGGGAAAGGAGGGATGGTACTTACCTGGAGTGAATCTGACCTGTTTTGGGTTGGCTCCTTGGAGCCTACAAGAATTTTCAGTTTACAAAAAGAGGTAAATTCTAGACACATTAAAAGACGCCCAAAGGGAATTTAAAATCCTGAGGTTGTGGCTATGATGATGTAGTGATACAGTGTTTTGTGCTCTGCTAGAGCTAGATAATAGCTTATCAGAATTCTATCAGTTAGTGTTTAAGTCACAGCAAGAAAGAGGAATCTGGAATATGCCTCGTTCTTTTAAAACACCTGTTCCTTCCCCATCATCATGAAAACCCCTTAACACTTGGGAGACACAGGTGGTTGATTGCTGAGGGCAGTCAATAGCAAAGAATTATAGTGAAGTCTGTTCTGTGAGTCTCCTTTTTGAGTTCAGGGGTGTGGATATCTCTGGGCTGGTGTTGTTTCTTACCACCCAAGCGTGTTTGACAGTCTTTATGTCTCCAGCTCTCTGGCTAATGGTTGGTAGCCCTGTAGCAACAGATAATTAGTTTAATTAGAAATTTTGAATATCTCATTGGAGATCCATAGGGAGGAAATTGATGAAGCAGGGTGTGATTAGTAGAGACAAGGGAAAAAGGAGAAAGGTCAGGAAGAAAAACATATAGGGTTCCCAATCCAGTAAAGCTGAGTACAGTTGTGGGGTGAAGCCTCATGCTTCTGGAATTGGGGACAAGGCAGTTGATCTCAGTGTCGTGGTGTCCTCTGAAACTTAAGAAAGCAGGGTCTTGTTGGAGCCACTGTCTCTGAAGAAGGATTAGCTTGAGGTGGAGGAGTAAAGGGTTTGAGATAGGATAAGTGAATCCGATGAGGAAGGCCCTCAAGCTTAGCAGCTGTAGGTGTTACAAGAATTACTTTGAAAGTAATTTATGCCATTTATGGAGAAGGGGTGAGGGGCATTGGTCTGAAGGAGAGAGATCCCAGATGTTGATTGGGGATTGGCAGAGGTTGATGCATGGTCAGGGTAGGGAGTAGTCAGTTCCGTAGTAAAGTTACATAGGAGGGAGCAGACATGATAGAGAAGAAAGGGTCAGAACTGACCTTCCGTACGTGGGTTCAAAGGGAAAGATGGAAAGGGTTAGTCTGAGGAGAGCCTGGAGCTTGAAAAGAGCCAGAGATAAGAGCTTTACCAAGTCAAGTGAAGTTCCTGTGACATTTTAACAAGAATGTTTTTTAAGAAGCAGTTGGCTCCTTCTATCTTTCCTAAGGACTAAGGGGGATATGGAATGTGAAAATGCCAAGGGATGCTGACAGGTTTGGATAGGCTTTGGGAGATCTGGGAGGTAAATTCAGGACCATTGTCTGACTGAAAAGAGGTGGCGATTATGAATAGGGAATAATCTCCCAGAGAAGGAGGCGAGAGACTGAGCTTCCCAACCTGAGAACATGTCCACTAGAACCAGGAGATACTTAACTCATCTGACTGTGGGCATATGGGTAAAGTCAAGTTGCCAGTCAGTTCCCAGGAGGGAGCCCCTGACCTGGTGGGTAGAAAAGGGGGGGCTACAATCTCCAGAGTTAGGATCTGACATTTGACAAATTTTACAAGAGGCAGTAATAGTTCTTAATAAATGCAAGTCTTCAGGGGTAGGCTGGAGGTGAGCCTTGACAAAATGAGACAGAGCCTGGCTATTAGGGTGAGAGAGCTGGTGTAGATAGGACAGGATTTATTGAGTGTCAGGTTAGGGGTTAGGGTTAGGGTTGCGGTGACTGTGGGGATGTGGGTTGTAGTGTGTGGACTCCCTGAGATGAGTGAGGTGAGTCTGGGCCTTGGAAGGCTGCCGCTCTAGCTGCCTCATCAGCTCTGCTATGTTGAAGGAGCTGTGGGCTGCCTTCCTGCCACCCAGCTCCCGGCCGCCTGGCTAGCTTATGCCCCAAAATAATGACACACAAATTGTATTCTTTTAAACACTACTTGGCCCATTAGCTCTAACTTCTTACTGATTAATTCTTACATCTTGATTACCCATTTCTATTCATGTGTGTAGCACCCCAAGGTGCACTTACCGGAAAGATTCTAGCCTACATCCATCCTAGGTCAGAGCTATCGAGTCTGAGCTCACTTCCTCTTGCTCCCAGCATTCTGTTCTGTTTACTCCACCCACCTATGTCTTAACCTATCAGGGCCAAGCAGTTTCTTTATTAATTAACCAATGACCTTCCTCCATCATTGCTATTTCCTTTAGAGATGATGGAGTTGTTGGTCTGATGCAATACATGGTGCACAGACTTACCTGTAGGTCTACATACACATAGATGTCCATACACATAAAATAAAAATAATAAACCTAAAAAAATAAGGTGGACATCTTTTTTTTGGTATTATTTCCAAATTTTTTTTAATATAATTTTTTTATTGAAAAAAAAAAAAGATTTCCGCCTCCTCCCCGCCTCCCATTTCCCTCCCCGTCTCCCTTTTCCCCCC
>NW_026068156.1:1262454-1300277 GCF_014885135.2 Alexandromys fortis | reverse complement strand
GACTTTGAGGCTTAAGGTGGACATCTTTTGAGTAACATTTGAGAGTTCCTCTGGCCTTCGCACAATGTGAACATATGTGCATTTGTGTGCACACATAGGTATATAGAAAGAAAGGAGAGAAGAGGAAAAGAAAGAGAGGGAAGGAGGGAGGGAGGGAGAGAGAGAGAGAGAGAGAGAGAGAGAGAGAGAGAGAGAGAGAGAGAGAGAGAAGAGATGGAAAGAAAGGAAGGAGATGGGGTAGGAAAGGGAAAGGAAGAAGTGAAGTGAAGGGCGGGAACGAGAGATCCGGAGCAGACTGTCAGGTGTTTGCTGGGCATAGTGAACAAGGACAAGATTCAGGGTGAGAGGTGCAGAATGCAGATAATGTGTGTAGATGGGGGAGGCCAAGAGACGCATTCTGGAGGTGAGAAGAGCCGTATTCAAGGAACAGCAAATTTGTGGGCCAAAATCAACCTTTCTTCCTTAAGATGCTCTTGTTGGGTATTTTGTTACAACAGCAAATAACTTATCAGGTAAGGTGACAAAGATAGCACCTAGGGATGAAGGTCCTGTGGGCAGAAAGAGGTTTGTTGAGAAATGATCAGGGAACACCTCTGTGAGGTTTTTCCTGTCTTTCCAAGGGCTCACTCAAGTGCCTCCTCCCCCCCAGCCATGTTCACATACACACAAGCAACAAAACAGGAGAAACACCTGGTCCTCAGCATCTTCTGTCTCTTTCTAGCTTAAGATTATATACACACACTACATCTGGCTTTTACATGGATGCTAGGGATCTGAACTCTGGTCCGCATGAGGATTTTCAGTCACAAGAAAGGCCTAGAAACAAAACTTGGATCCTGCTGGGCATGGTGACACACGCTTGTCATCACAGAATTTGAGAACACAGAGATAGGTTCAAGAGTAGCCTGAGCTGTAGCAAGACCCTGACTCAAAAAGAAAAGGGAGGTTGAGTATATAGCTACTGGTAGAGTGCTTGCCTAGCACACGCAAAAACTTGGTTTCCATCCCTGGCACCTACATAAACTCGCCACGGTGACCCAACTGTAATCCCAGCACTCAAAAGATGAACACAAGGGGATCAAGAGTTCAAGAATGAACTTGTCAATTTGAGGCCAGCTTGAGCTATCTCAGGGTGGGGGAATTCCTCCTGTATTCCACTAGATAAATATAACAAAATATCAAATAAACTTTAAATAAAATGTTTCATGAAAACACTATCCATATTGTTTAAAAGATCTAAAGATGGTCCATCCAGATGGCTCAGAAAGTTAAGATACTTGAACCAAGCCTCACCACCAGAGTTTGATCTTTGGAGGAAGAGAATGAACTCCCACAAGAAATGTTGTTTAGTTCTTTAGAAAGATCTATAACCATATTAAATGGCCGTATCACCTATTCTGTGTGTTACTGTCCTATTTTCACTAAACACATGTGCCAGCAAAGTAGTAACAGGACACTCTGGCAAGGCTCATTGTCTGTAAATACTTGCCGGTTTCTCATGTTTCTCCCACATGGATTCTCAGAAGTGGGAAGACTGGCTTGAAAAGGCAGCCTGCTACTATTCCTGCTACGTGGAGCCAAGTGCTGGCCCAAAGTCAGCAATGTACACTAGGAAGAGCAAACTGACACAGGATTCTACAATGAGTAGATGCTATTAAAACCTACAAATTCTGCATCTTTTTTATTGACGATTAGCATCTTTGAGTGACCGTAAGACTGAATTCTTTTCACTGTTGTATTTGTCAATTGCTGTACTCATTTTTTTTTCTGATTGCCCTGTGTTTTGTTATTTTGAAACAGTGTCTCATTATTGATGTGGATTCCCCTCTATATGCTGTGAATATGTTTTATTACAATTTGTTAGTAAAGAAGCTGTTTCTGCTAATGGCTTAGCAGAGTAAAGCCAGGCAGCAAACCTGAACAGAGATATAGAGAGAAAGTAGGTGGAATCAGGGAGACACCATGTAGCTGCTGAAGGAGACAGATGCCTGATCCTTACCAGTAAGCCACAGCCTCATGCCAATACATAGATAAATAGAAATGGATTAATTCAAGATGTAAAAGCTAGCTATAAATATGCCTGAATCATTAGCCAAACAGTGTTGTAAGATTACACGTTGTGATTACACGTTGTGATTACACGTTGTGATTATTCGGGTCTGAGCAGTTGGGAAATGAAAAGGCAGTCTCCATCAACATACTATGTAGCTTTGGCTTTCCGAAACTCTCTGTGTAGATCAGGTTGACCTGGAACTCATAGAAATATACTGTCTTTTATTTTCAGGCATCAGAATGAAGCCAGGGCTTTCTGCAAACTAAACAAGTGCTATTCTAATGACCTATGTCCTAGGCTTGTGTATACTCACTCTAGGTTAGGAGTTCATGCTGCTCTTGTCTCAACACCTACATCAGACATCTCGCAACAATCTCTAACTCCAAATCTAAGAGAATCTCACAACTCTAGGTTCCATAAGCACCTGCGATCACATACATAAACATACATAGAGACACTTACATTTTTGGTGCTACCCTTACTTGTGGTAGGAAAACACTCCACCATTGTGCTATAGCCCCAGTCCACATACACATAATCAAAAATAAATCCTTCAAACAATCCAGTGCCAATTTGAATGGAAGGCTCTAGCAAGGGAGTTATCAATGGAGTTGGATGTCACACAGAATGCTGTCTCTGAATCCTTGACTGAGACTGCAGGATTCGCTTTGAAGGTAACACATTTCCTGGCTTGCCCAGTTGGCATCAGATGTTGGTTGGGAGGCCTCTCCACAGGACTGCTGGAGCATCCTTGCATGGCAGGTGCTTTGTTCATATCAAATAATCCAAAAGACCAGGTCTAACTGGAGCCCTTGCAGTGAGGCTGGAGGAAGCACAATCCTAGAAACATAGCCAAAAGATTCTGCATGGTCTTGGGTTCCCTCCCCGTTCTGCTTCCTGTCCCATGTAATGTGATCAGCCTCCATCTCTACACACAGCCCCCACCATGATGTTTAGGCTGACCTCAAATTCAGAGTAACAGAGACAAACAACCAAAGACTGAACTATTTGAAGCCATAAGCCACATAAGTCTCCACTCTCGATACTTAATCACAACAATGAAAAACTGGTGAATACATTAATTTACGAATCTCTGCTCTTTCCTTTAAAATTCTGAAAACTATGTCTTTGTGTGTAGATGTGTGTTCATGAGTACAGGTATCTGATCTAGAGGCAACTGAACCAGGTCCTCCCCCAAAACAGTGTATATACTTAACCACTGAGCCATCTCTCCAGAACATCCAAATCACCCATTCTCATTTCTTGCTGTGTGGAATATAGTTGTCATGTCTGGAAGTGCAGCAGTTGTCTTGAGACCCTGTAGAGGGTCGATTTTGAACTGCATAGAAACTCTGTGCAAGGGAGACTTGAGGTAGCATTCTTGCTGATAGGCTTGGCAAACCAAGTTGGGAGGAGGCAAACCTCTCCCATCAGTAGAGTGCCTTGCCAATGGTCAGTCCTTGAGAACACAGATGTGCACTGTAGTTCAAAGGCTCTGATTAGGTTATGGTTTATCTTCTGATGAGGTGTTTTTACATATTATATTACAGCAAGTGTTTTTCCCATAACACCGAGCTTTTTGTTTAGATTAGCTAGGGCACGAAGCCCTTGAAATTAGTGGAAACCAAGTGACTAGTCTATGAAACTATTTTCATGTATTATGGGAACATAGTTTGAATCATGATTTGAGTATTATAAAAAGAGCACTGGGTTTGCAATAAAGTATGCAGTTGTATCTCCTACTCTGCATCCCCTGTATCCTGATTTCTGTGGCACTACCCAGGGTCTTCCATAACAGAGGAAGTTGGGGAAGGGTCCCCAACAAGACCCTAAAGACAAACCCCAGATGCAAAGGATAGGGCAATAAGATGGAAAAGGAGGTCACAGCTGGCTTCATGCATCCTCTGTATCATAACTGGATTCATCTGTTATGTGATAAAAAGGCAAACCATGCCTTTCCAGCCCTGCTTTCTTTCCATTCAGTTAGTTAGATTTTGTTGGTTTCTTCTTTTCTTTTTCTTTTTTAAAATTTTGATCATACATAATCAAATGTAATTCCAAACCTTTCCTGATATATTATGAAGCAATGATGCATATTTTGTTCTTAAATGATTAACTACAGACTTACAATGGTTTCAAAAAACAATTTTCAACTTTATGATGGTGTGAAAGCGATATGCGTTCAAAGAGAAGGTGTACTCTGAACTTTCATCTTTTTATGGGCTACTGATATGAGATATTATCTTCATGTGCTGGTTGGGTATAATAAGCTGCAGCTTCTAGCCAGTCATCTGATCACAAGGAGACACAACCAGTGCCACAGAGTCACGACACAAGCCTAAGCACAAGCCCCAAGCATAGAGCCCGACAGAGAACTCAGCCACAGAGCCAACTCAACCATAAGCTCCAGCCAGAGACCCACACAAAACCCACTGCAGAATCAAGATCCAAAGTCTATTATGAAACCCATCCTCAGAATAAAGCCACAAGCCCAACTATAGAACACAGTCATAAAACCCAGTAACAAAATCTAACATGAAACCATGCCATAGAACCAAGATACAGAATCCAGTCATGAAATGTAAACAACCAAGTCATAGAACTCAACTAGAAAATCCAACATAAAGCCCAACTATAAAATTGAGCCACAAAATTCAACCATAAAATGCATGCCTAAAACCCAACCTGAGAGCTTAACATGAAAGGAGCCACGCAACACAGACATAGAACCAACCCTACCACAGGATTCATTAAGAGAGGGGAGGTATCAGGGTCACCAAAGGGTGCTATGTGATTAATAACCAAAGAAACATTGTGATAGACTGTTTCATGCTTACTGGATTTGTCACCACGGCTGTGTGCCTGGAGAAGAGCCCCTGGAGCCTGCTCTTACTCTTAAATGCAGCCCAAAGTGAGGGTTTCCCTAGCCAGGAACCAATTCCAGCCACCTGACTTCTTGATTCATCTGGCATTGTTAATTATCTACACCATTTTTTTTAACTTTTGGATTTTAGTTTTTAACCTTTTTTTTTTTTTGCACAACATAATGTAGGGTGCTTTTTGTTGTTAATACAAGTATTTAAGGAGCAAACCCTAAAACAGTAAACTGTGCTGTTGTCAGTATGACCATCACCTAGCAAAGTTTCTCTGTCTTTCCTCTTTACCTCCATTACTTTTTATTTCTTTTATTGTTTTAAAATTTTGTCTAATTAACATTTTTCACTATTTTACATAGGGACCACAGTTTTCCCTCCATCCTCGCCTCTTGTTCCTGCCCCCACCACACACACTGATCTACCCACCTCCCCATCCATTCCTCCTCATCATCATTAAAAAAGGGACAGCCCTCCCATGGGCTTAAACATGGCACATCAAGGCTGGGCAAGATAATTAGTATGGGGAACAGGTTCCCAAAAGCCAACTAAGCCCCAGGAGCAAGTCCTGATCCCACTGGTAGGAGCACTACAAACAGACCAAGCTACACAACTGTCACAAACATACATGCAAGGGCCTACGTCCGTCCCATGCAGGCTCCCTAACTGATGGTCCAGAGTCCATGTGCTCCCAGGAGCTCAGGTCCACTGTCTCTGTGGATTTCCCCATCATGACCTTGACCCACTTGACTTGTACAATCCCTCCTCCCTTTCCTCGGGAGGACTCCGGAGATGGGCCCAGTGTTTGGTTGTGGATCTCTATGTCTGCTTCTATCAGTTCCTGGATCAAGACTCTCTGATGACAATTAGGGTGGTCACCAATTTGATTACAGTAGATGGTCAGTCAGGCACTCAGGCACTCTCTCCACTATTGCTAGGATTCTTACCTTCTCAGCTGGGGTCATTCTTGTGGATTCCTGGGAGTTTCCTGGCACCAGGTTTCTCCCTAACTACAAAATGCCCCCCATCAAGATGTTTCTATTCTTATTCTCCCCCTCCATCCTGCCCCCAACCTGCCTCATGCACCCAGCCTGCCCAACATGCTCCCTCAAGTTCTTATACCTCATACTCCCCACCCCCAACCCCAGTTTACCCAGGAGATATCTTCTGTCATCAGAAAAATTCATGCATCTCTCTTTGGGACCTCTTTGATATCTAGCCTCTCTGGGGCTGTGGATTGCATGTTTGTCACCCCCTTCTTTATGCTTAATATTCACTTATGAGTGAGAATACACCATGTTTCTTTATGGGTCTGGATTCTGTTCGCTAGAAACAAGCAGAGGCATGATTCTTTTAAGAGAAGGCTTCCTGACTCAGTGGTAGCAGCAAAAACTGCATGGCTCCTTTAAAAAGGATTCCTGGTTTGCCAGCAAGAAGAGCTCTGACTCTTTCAGGAGGTTCAGCTATGGAGCATTTAAGTGGGGTCTGTGAGCAGAGTGCTGCAATTTGCTTAATGACAACCCAATGTGTACCTAAAAATGGCTCTCAGAGGCAGTGAACATGCCTCCGCCATGTTGGACTAGGTGGAGCAAGCAGGCAGGGCTGTGTTGGCTCTAGTCATGCCCAGTTAGCATTTTAAAAATCATGAAAGATTTACTACTGGGTTAGTTATGGGCGTTGGATATTAGTTAATGCTGGCTGATGCTCCAGATAGCAAAATCAAAGGGCTATAGGCGGAGATCAAAGACAGTTGTTTACCTAATAGGTGAAATGCCCAGGGCTGCAGAGACAACACATAAGAAGATGGAATGAGGTTGGAACTGATGGTAGAGTGCTTCTTATAACGAAGCACCACAGTATCACATGAGTCAGGCAGAGCAGTGCATGCCTGTCTTTCCAGTGCTCAGGAAGTGGAAACAGATCCAAAAGTTCACAGTCATCCTTGATCACATAGAAGGTTCAGTTATGGCCTGGACTACATAGAGAGACCCTGACTCAGATAGATAGATAGATGATAGATAGATAGATAGATAGATAGATAGATAGATAGATAGATAGATAGATAGATAGATGATAGATAGATGATAGATAGATAGATAGATAGATAGATAGATAGATAGATAGATAGGGTTGAGGATGCTCAGTCAGTAAAATGTTTGCTGTGTAAGAATGAGGACCTGAGTTCAATCTCTCCAAACCTATGTAAAAAATCTGGGCTCCTTGGCACAGGCCTGTAATTCCCATGCCAGAGAAGTATGGCCATTCAGTCTTAGCTGAATTAATGAACTCTAGCTTCAGTGAAAGTACTTGTCTCAAAAAATAATGTGGAGAGTGATTGAGAAAGATACCAACTATAGTGCACACACGTGCGCGCGCGCGCGCGCGCACACACACACACACACACACACACACACACGGTGATACACAGAGCTCTTCTTCCTTATAAATCTGTTCACCTCTTTCTGCACCTTACTCCTGTTCTCTGTCTCAGCCCCTTGTTCAGCTTGCTTTTCTTTATAGACAGGACTCTGGGCATGGGGAGATGGCTCAACAGCTAAGGAACTTTCTGAATAAACTTAAGGATCTGAGTTCAGATCCCTAGAACCTATGTCAACTCAGAGTGGGCATGGAAACCCACTTATAACTCCCTGAAGGTGAAGAAGGGACTCCCAGAGCAAGCTGGCTAGGGAGTCTGGCCAGTGGAATGATCCATATTGTAGACCTCTGCATTTGATTGACAGACCTGGCCTTCATAGTGGAAAACTGATTCCTGATATTAACTACAGATCTCCATGTGCAAGCACACACATGTGTGCCTACACATGTGCAAGATAGAGGAGGCAGAGTAAAGACAGGACTCTGTCACCAGCCCTGTCTGCCTCTCCAGTCTGGATCCGTCGGGTTCTAACATGTGTGACTTCTGCTGCTTCTATCTTTCCTGGAGCTCCAGATGTCTAAGTCCAATTTCCCAAATATATCCTAGAACCTACATGAACATTGTCATCTAATCCAAGATGCAGACTGAGTAGCATCTGACTCTGCTATAATATAGGCACTTAGAAGATGTTTGGGCAGGGGGTGGGGAACTACATCGTTGCCTCTCCTAACCCACAGGGAATTAAAAGCATGACCAATGCCTGACAGCTGCCTCTATCTCCTTTACTTAAGTCAGTCATGGACCTGTAACTCACTGTGTTGGTCAGCCAAGGAGTAGCTATCTAGAAACTGGTGATGGGACCTGATAGTGGCTCAGGGATTAAGAGCATATAGTGCTCTTTCTGATGACCCAAATTCAGTTTCCATCACCCACATCAGGCAGCCACAACCTCCTGTGACTCCAGTTCCTGAGGACCCAATACTCTCTTTGGATCTTATGGACATTTTCACTCGAATGCTCACACCTGTACACAGACATGCATAAACTTAAAAATATATAGAAATAGTCTTCAATACCTAGCCTGTCTCATCCTCCTTCAATGCTGAAGGCTCAAACATAAGAGTAACTGAACCATCTTGAGCACATGTGTGTGTGCACCCATGCATGTTCATGGGGAAGTATGTATGTGTGTTCTGATGCACATGTACATGTATGTATATGCATATATATGTGTGTTTGCATGAGCATATATAAGCCAGAGAACAATCTCTGGTGTCACTCTTCAGGTTCTGCCCACCGTTTTGAAGTGTTTTTGTTTGTTTGTTTGTTTGTTTGTTTGTTTGTTTGAAACTGAGTCTCAGCCAGGTAGTGGTAGTGCGCGCCTTTAATCCCAGCACTTGGGAGGCAGAAGCCAAAAGAATCTCTATGAGTTCAAGGCCAGCCTGGTCTTCAGAGCAAGTTCCAGGACAGTTAGGGCTGTTATACAGTGAAACTCTGTCTCAAAAAAGATTAAAAGAGAAGGAAAAAGAAAAGGAAAGGAAAGGAAAGAAAAGAAAAGAAACTGGGCCTCTCGGTTTAAAACTTACCAGGTAGACTAAGCTCTCTGGTCAGCAAGCCTTAAGGATAATCCTGTCTCCATTTAACCAGCTTGGGGATTACAGGTCTATTCTGTATTCTGGTTTTCCTTAAACATTGTCTTTTGTGTTTGAACTCAGATCCTACATGTGCATGGCAGGCACTTTATGGCCTGAGCCACCTCTCCAGCCTCACTGAACTACCTCTGCTTTCCAGACATCCAAATCACTTAAAAGTGGCCTCCAGTCATTGTCCTCAGCCTGCAGTAGTCCCTGAATTTCTGGGAATAAACTTTTGTGGGACACACCATAACTGAAATGTGGACAGCGTCTGCAATGACAAGGCTGCACTCTGCTTATCCTCCCAAAAACAGGGCCTCTTCCAGCCACTTGTGGAACCATAAGTCAAACAAGGAACACCCACACCCTGTCTATAAGTACACTGCTTAAGTTGTCTTATTGCTATTGCTAGAACTTCAAGCACTATATTGAAGTGGTATGGAGAGAGAGCACATCCTTGTCTTCTTCCTGATTTTAGTGGGATAGCTTTGAGTTTTTCTCCGTTTAATTTAATGTTAGCTGTCGACTTGCTGTAAATAGCTTTTATTATATTTAGGTATGACCCTTGTATCTCTAGTCTCTCCAATACCTTTATCATAAAGGGGTGTTGAATTTTGTCGAATGCTTTTTCAGCATCTAATGAAATGATCATATGGTTTTTTTCTTTCAGTTTATTTATATGGTGGATTACATTGATAGATTTTCTTATGTTGAACCAGCCCTGCATCTCTGGGATGAAGCATACTTGATCATAAAGGATAATTTTTCTAATGTGTTCTTGAATTCGGTTTGCTAGTATTTTATTGAGAATTTTTGCGTCGATATTCATGAGTGAGATAGGCCTGTAATTCTCTTTCTTGGTTGGGTCTTTGTGTGGTTTTGCTATCAGGGTAACTGTAGCTTCATAGAAGGAATTTGGCAATGAGGTTTCTGTTTCTATATTGTGAAATACATTAAGGAGTATAGGTATTAGCTCTTCTTGGAAGTTCTGGTAGAATTCTGCATTGAAGACATCTGGTCCTGGGCTTTTTTTGGAGGGGAGATTTTTGATAACAGCTTCTAGTTCTTCGCAACTAACCGGTCTATTTAGATCATTCACCTGGTCTTGGTTTAGCTTTGGTATATGGTACTTATCTAAAAAAAAATGTCATAAGGGGATCAAGGGGATTCGTATTGGAAAGGAAGAAGTTAAGCTTTCGTTATTTGCAGAGTATATGATAGTATACAAAAGCGACCCCAAAAACTCCACCAAAGAACTCCTACAGATGATAAACACCTTTAGTAATGTGGCAGGATACAAGATCAACTCCAAAAAATCAGTTGCCTTCCTATACACTAAGGATAAAGAAACAGAGAGGGAAATCAGAGAAGCATCACCTTTCACGATAGCCACAAACAGCATAAAATATCTTGGGGTAACCCTGACCAAGGAAGTGAAAGATCTATTTGACAAGAACTTTGAAGAAAGAAATAGAAGAGGACACCAGAAAATGGAAGGATCTCCCTTGCTCTTGGATTGGGAGGATCAACATAGTAAAAATGGCAATTCTACCAAAAGCAATCTATAGATTCAATGCAATCCCCATCAAAATCCCATCAAAATTCTTCACAGATCTGGAGAAGACAATAATCAACTTTATATGGAAAAACAAAAAACCCAGGATAGCCAAAACAATCTTATACAATAAAGGAACGTCTGGAGGCATTACCATCCCTGACTTCAAACTCTATTACAGAGCTACAGTATTGAAAACAGCTTGGTATTGGCATAAAAACAGAGAAGTCGACCAATGGAATCGAATAGAAGACCCTGACTTTAACCCACAAACATATGAACACCT
The DNA here is from genome assembly GCF_014885135.2 of Alexandromys fortis. Lineage (NCBI taxonomy): Eukaryota > Metazoa > Chordata > Mammalia > Rodentia > Cricetidae > Alexandromys > Alexandromys fortis. The sequence continues at coordinate 1,289,499 of NW_026068156.1, read as the reverse complement.
GATTTTCGATAAAGGAGCTAAAAGTATACAATGGAAAAAAGAGAGCATCTTCAACAAATTGTGCTGGCAAAACTGGATGTCAATCTGTAGAAGAATGAAAATAGACCCATATCTATCACCATGCACAAAACTCAAGTCCAAGTGGGTGAAAGACCTCAATATCAGTCCAAACACACTGAACCTGATTGAAGAGAAAGTGGGAAGTACTCTACAACACGTGGGCACAGGAGACCACTTCCTACGTATAACCCCAGCAGCACAGACAGTAAGGGCCTCATTGAATAAATGGGACCTCCTGAGACTGAGAAGCTTCTGTAAAGCAAAGGACACTGTTGCTAAGACAGAAAGGCAACCCACTGACTGGGAGAAGATCTTCACCAACCCCGCAACTGACAAAGGTCTGATCTCCAAAATATATAAAGAACTCAAGAAACTAGACCGTAAAAGGCTAATCAACCCAATTATAAAATGGGGCACTGAGTTGAACAGAGATCTCTCAACAGAAGAAGTTCAAATGGCCAAAAGACACCTAAGGTCATGCTCAACTTCCTTAGCGATCAGGGAAATGCAAATCAAGACAACTTTAAGATACCATCTTACACCTGTCAGAATGGCGAAAATCAAAAACACCAATGATAGCCTTTGCTGGAGAGGTTGTGGAGAAAGGGGTACACTCATCCATTGCTGGTGGGAATGCAAACTTGTGCAACCACTCTGGAAAGCAGTGTGGAGGTTTCTCAGGAAATTCGGGATCAACCTACCCATGGACCCAGCAATACCACTCTTGGGAATATACCCAAGAGAGGCCTTATCATACAACAAAAGTATATGCTCTACTATGTTCATAGCAGCATTGTTTGTAATAGCCAGAACCTGGAAACAACCTAGATGCCCTTCAATTGAAGAATGGATGAAGAAAGTATGGAATATATACATATTAGAGTACTACTCAGCAGTAAAAAACAAGGACTTCTTGAAGTTTGCAGGCAAATGGATGGAAATAGAAAACACTATCCTGAGTGAGGTAAGCCAGACCCAAAAAGAGGAACATGGGATGTACTCACTCATATTTGGTTTCTAGCCATAAATAAAGGACATTGAGCCTATAATTCGGGTTCTTAGAGAAGCTAAATAAGAAGGAGAACCCAAAGAAAAACATATAGGCATCCTCCTGAATATTAACCTTCATCAGGCGATGAAAGGAGACAGAGACAGAGACCCACATTGGAGCACCGGACTGAAATCTCAAGGTCCAAATCAGGAGCAGAAGGAGAGAGAGCACGAGCAAGGAACTCAGGACCGCGAGGGGTGCACCCACACACTGAGACAATGGGGATGTTCTATCGGGAACTCACCAAGGCCAGCTGGCCTGGGTCTGAAAAAGCCTGGGTTAAAACCGGTCTCACTGAACATAGCAGACAATGAGGACTACTGAGACCCCAAGAACAATGGCAATGGGTTTTTGATCCTACTGCACCTATTGGTTTTGTGGGAGCCTAGGCAGTTTGGATGCTCAACTTACTAGACCTGGATGGATGTTGGTGGTCCTTGGACTTCCCACAGGGCAGGGAACCCTGATTGCTCTTTGGGCTGACGAGGGAGGGGGATTTGACAGGGGGAGGGGTAGGGAAATGGGAGGTGGTGGTGGGGAAGAGACAAAAATCTTTAATTAATTAATAAATAAATAAATTAATTAAAGAAGAAATAATAAAAAAGAAATATACCAAGGCAGCAAGCAAAAAAAAAAAAAAAGAACACTGCTTAATTTTGCATACCTCTTTCTCTTTACCACATATTCTTTATCTTTTTAAACCTAAGACTCATGCCAGGTCCCCAATGACAGACTCACGGTCACTGGAATCCTTTCTTTTTTCCTTTTCCCAATATGGCCACATTCATCCAAATGTTCTGCTTTTCACCGGTACTCGTTTATATTCTTTGACATTTATTTACGTATCTTGTGTGTGAAGACAGCTTACAAGAGTCAGTTCTCTCCTTCCACCATGAGAGTCCCAGGGTGAAACTGTGTCTTCAGACTTGGCCCATGGAACCTTCTCCCTGTCTTAATTATCTATTTGACTGGGGTGCTGGGAAGTTGGCTCAGCCTGTCTTTTGTAACTCCCACAAACAGGAGCGGTAACTAACAAGCTCTTAAAATCTCAGGCTGTTTCCACAGCTGTCATACCTGCAATGAATGCATGCCCATGCCAAACTCTGGTTCTCAGAATCTGCTCTTGGCCAATCTGATACCAGATTGTAGGTGACCTTGAGGAAGACAGAGGAAAAAGAGGAGGAGGATCTGTCCCAGAGGCAAGACAGCCTACCTTTCAGTCCCTGAAAGAAGTTAAGAGTTGTCTCGGAGTTTCTGCTATTGCTACATAACCTTATAGGCTGAGGCGGCCAAGATGTTGCCACCATTTCTCAAAGATGTTCCTGGTATGTCAGAACACAACCAAACAGTAACAAAATGTAAGAAAGTTTGAGTTACATTCATCTTGTTGATGGGCACATTTTCCTACTGTAATAATTCTCTCATGAGAGCCCAGGGTTTGTGGCTTAGTCACCTTGTAAAGATATCAACTTTGGAAAGAATACTGAGATAAAAAGATTTAAACAGAGATAGTAGTCTGTGAGGAGGAAGAAAGGTCAACCCAAACTACATGGATGTAAAAGAACTGAAAGGAAACTTGCTACTGTGCAAGCTAATTTAAAAATATTTCTTTGCAAATCAAAACAACTTTGAGATACCATCTCACACTGTCAGAATGGCTATATCAAAAACACCAATGACAGCCTTTGCTGGAGAGGATGTGGAGTAAGGGTAACACTCATCCATTGCTGGTGGGAATGCAGACTTGTACAACCACTTTGGAAATCAGTGTGGTGATTTCTCAGAAATGCAGGATCAACCTACCCCAAGATCCAGCAATACCACTCTTGGGAATATACCCAAGAGATGCCCTATGATACTACAAAAGCATTTATTCAACTATGTTCATAGCAGCATTATTTTTAATAGCCAGAACCTGGAAACAACCTAGATGCCCCTCAATGGAAGAATGGATAAAGAAAGTGTGGAATATATACGCATTAGAGTACTACTCAGTGGTAAAAAAACAATGACATCTTGAATTTTGCATGCAAATGGATGGAAATAGAAAACACTATCCTGAGTGAGGTAACCCAGACCCAAAAAGATGAATATGGTACGTACTCACTCATAAGTGGATTCTAGCCAGAATTAAAGGACATTGATTCTATAATTCATGATCCTAGAGAAGCTAAATAAGAAGGTGAACACAAAGAAAAACATATAGTTATCCTCCTGGATATTGGAAGTAGACAAGATTGCCAGGCAAAAATTGGGAGATTGGAAGTGGGGTGGAGTGGGGGTAATAGGAGATGGAGAGAGAACAGTGAGAAGGGGAGGATGGTGAGAGCTTGGGGGAATGGGACGGATGGGATGGAAGAAGAGTGGATATGGGAGCAGGGAAGTATATATCTTAATTAAGGGAGCCATTTTAGGGTTGGCATGAGACTTGACTCTAGAGGGGTTCCCAGGTGTCCAAGGAGATGCCCCCAGTTTGTTCCTTGGGCAGCTGAGGAGAGGGCGCCTGAACTGGCCCTATCCTATAGCCACACTGATGAATATCTTGCATATCACCATTGAACCTTCATCTGGCGATGGATGGAAATAGAGACAGAGACCCACATTGGAGCACTGGACTGAGCTTCCAAGGTCCAAATGAGGAGCAAAAGGAGGGAGAACATGAACAAGAAAGTCAGGACCGGGAGGGGTGCACTCACCCACTGAGACGGGGCTGATCTAATGGGAGCTCACCAAGGCCAGCTGGACTGGGACTGATGGAGCATGTGATCAAACCGGACTCTTTGAACATGGCTGACAATGAGGGCTGCCTGAGAAGCCAAGGACAATGGCACTCACTGGGTTTTGATTCTACTGCATGTACTGGCTTTGTGGGAGCCTAGTCTGTTTGGATGCTCACCTTCCTAGACCTGGATGGAGGGGGGAGGACCTTGAATTTCCCACAGGGCAGGGAACCCTGACTGCTCTTTGGACTGGAGAGGGAGAGGAAAGGGAGGGGGAGGGAGAGGGAAATGGGAGGAGTTGGAAATTCTTAATTAAAAAAAATATTTCTTAATCTTCTTCCTATTTAGTTAGTTAGTTTGCAGTATTGGGAATGGAACCAGAGTCTACATCAAGATAGGCAAGATTCTAAGCAATGAGCCAGGACCAGAGCACCTCACTAGGGTTTTCTAGGCAAAGGCTCTACCACTGAGCCATGATTCCAGACCCAAATTGTTACAATGGAAATTCTTTCTCCATATGTGGGTTGAGGAGGTTGCTTGAGGGCAGGGCACTTACCTAGCATGCACGGAGTTCTAGGTTCCATTTTCATCACCAAAAACACAATATTTTTTTTATTTTTATTTTAGTGATTATATAAAATTACATTTCTCCCTTCCCTTTCCTGCCTTCAAACTCTTCCTTATACCTTTCTTTGCTCTCTTTCAAATTCATATACTTTTTTCATTAATTATTATATATATTTTATAAGTATATTATATTTACATACATGCATATATTTAACATATATATTCCTAAATATAACTTGCTCACTCTGTATAATGTTACTTTGTGTATGTTTTCAGAGCCGATCATTGGTATTGAATGACCAGTTGGTATTGTTCTTCCTTGGGGAAGACTATTTCTCCCACACCCAGCATTTCTCCGCTGCATGTAGTTCTTTGTATGGGACTGGGGCCTCATGGGCTTTTTTTTGTCTGCTTCAGCATGTCCATTGATGTTTTCCTTGTTCATGATTGTTTAAACAATCTTGTTGGTGAGACATTATATGTGTAGCTTCTGACATTCCTAGGAGATACAATCTCTCACAGGAAGCATTTTGATCCTCTGACTCTTAAAGAGCTTTCTGTCCTCTCTTCTACAATGTTCACTGAACTTTAGGTGCAGGAGTTGAGGTGTAGAGGTATCCATTGAGAGTGGGCTTCACAACCCTGCATTTTGACTGGCTATGGTTTTCTGTAATGGTCTCCATCTATTGCAAGGAGAAAGTTGCTTGACAAGGGGTGAAGACTACACTTGTCTGATGGAAGAAGGTCATTGGTTAATAAAGAAACTGCCTTGGCCCATTTGATAGGCCAGTTTTTAGGTGGGTGGAGTAGACAGAATAGAATGCTGGGAAGAAGGAAGCCATACCGCTGCTCTCCAGGGCAGACACGATGAAGCAAGCCGCCAGGTCAGACATGCTGAATCTTTCCCAGTAAGACTGGTGCTACACAGATTACTAAATATGGGTTAGGCAAGATAAGTCACCACCTCGTGGTGCTACACACATTAATAGAAATGGGCCAAGCAGTGCTTATATGAATACAGTTTGTGTGTTGTTGTTTTGGGGCATAAGCTAGCCAGGCCGGGAGCTGGGAGGCAGGAACGTAGTCTACAGTTCCTTCTACACTTGTTTATGAATTTAAGGACAGATATTTAGACTGGGTTATGCTGGTTTAGTAAAGCAGTGGTAGTAAATGCTCCTCCAATATCCATGACTTCACAATCACTGAGTAGATAGCTAGGTTTTCAGTCCCAGACCTACTTACTTCTTGTCAATCATGTCTTAAATACAATTAGGAAGTTGTTGGCTACCAGTAAGGTATGCATGCCACTGCTCCACTCTTAGGACTATTGTGCCACACTGGCCACTGATGTGGTTCATAGGATCTATTGCTGGTAGGACTTTTGGTTGCCTCCCATCTTTGGAAGCTTGCATAGAGCCTTCTGGTACCATGAACACTAGTCCTCAGGGAAAGGGAATTCAGGTCAGTTCCAGCTCAGGGGTATCTGGATTCTGTGTCTGAAGTGCATGTTATCTTGATCAATAGGAACTTACTTTCCACACATATGGGGTCAACCAAGAAAACAGCAGTAGTGTGTCTGATTTTAGATGTTACTTGGACAGTCCTGGCCAACAACTAAAAAGAGGGCTTCTCCTGCATAGCATTAGGTTTTCTGTTAGGTGGTCTTTGGCTCTTGGAGGGGACATTGTTAGCTCAATTGAGGAAAATTCACCTTTCAGTTGTATAGTTATATTTATGAACAGAATTATATTATTATAGGATTCTTTTTAGGTAAATAGCTGGTAATATGACTCCTTATGGTTATTCCAGATATCCCTATTGTTATTTTATCTTCCTACCTCCTTCTGTATTTACCTACCTCACACTTCCTAGAGAATCCTCCTTTTCCCAGATGAGGGACTATTTACTGGAATGAGTGTGGGTACTGTGCCAGTCATTACACCACTGACTCTTCATATTGTCCCTTTCCCCATTTCCTGTGTCTCCTTCGCCAGTCCTCCAAAGAGAGCCTTCTGTCATATGGATTTTATTTTTCTCCCTCCTTCCCTCCTTTAGAATCTGTTTGTCCCTTCTCATGGCCCCTCCCACATGCACACATCTGTAAATTTAAATCTGGATTCTGAATGTGAGAGAAAAGGTATGGCATTTGTTGTTCTGAGTCTGACTTCTTCCACTTAACATGATGTTCTCCAAGTCCATCCATTTTCCTGACAATGTGATTTCATTTTTCTTTGTGGCTGAATAGAATAGCATCTGTGTATGATTGCCACATTTTCTATATCTTCATTTGTCAGTGGACATCTAGGTTAGTTACATTTTTATTTAAGATTAACTTTTATTATTATTTTTAAATATATATATATATGTTCTTGTGTGTCTGAGGGTGTACCTGGGATTATCTCTCCCTGTGTCACATAGTTCTTCTATTTTGGGGGGTTTTAGGAACTTCCACCCTTATTTCCAGAGTGGCTGCTGCAGGTTACAGTCCCATCATCAGTGGCTACAGGTTCCACTTTCTCCACATCCTCAAAGGTATTTGTAGACATCTTATGTTTTGGCATTTGTGATTGTGTGCCTGGGCAAACAGGTGTCACAGTGTGCGCATTGAAGTCAGAGAACCACTTACAGGGTTTTATTCCCTCCTACATCTATGTGAGTTCCATGGATTGCACTGAAATTGTCAAGTTTGTGGCATGTTATTGTACCCAATGAGCCATCTCCCCAGACCAGGGTCTTTCTCTTTAAAATTTTTGTTGCATTTTAACTTTTTGTTTTGTTTTGTTGTTTTTCAAAACAGGGTTTCGCTGTGTACTCCTGGCTGTCCTGAAACTCATTCTATAGACCAGGCTGGCCTCAAACTCACAGAGATCTACCTGTCTCTACCTCCCAAGCACTGAGACTAAAGGTGGGTGCCACCACTGCCTGACACGCATTTTAATTTGTGTATTGGGATGGGGTGACCAAATGTCAAAGCCTTCTTATGGAGGTCAGAGGACAATTTGTGGGTGTTGGCTCTTTCCTTCTTTCACATAGGTCCTAGGGATCAAAGTAAGGTCAGACTTGGCAGCAAGAGCATTTACCGATTGGGCCATCTCATTGGCCCCTGCCACTCTTTCTTTATAAAAGCATGATCCAATTGATATCTCTTAGCTGGAGACATAAGCCTTTCACAGCTGAGTTCTAATGGCCTCCGGGGTGGCTCTGGCATGCCTTTCTTGCATGCCTAAGTGATTCTGGCTCCCTAAAATATTGAACTCTCTCCTTATTGTTCCATCTCCAAAACAGTGCCTCCTCCTCTGCCTGCCTCAGGGTTAACCCTCTGATATCTGTATCGCATTATATAAAGATAATCTTCAGAAGTCCCTGTCTAGGTATAAAGTCGGTGTGAGGAAGCGTTCTACATGAAGAGACAAGTCATGTGGTGGTGCAATCTCCACACCAGGGCTCAATGGGGCCAAGACAGGTGGGGAGAGTCAGCCCGATCCCAGGGCACCTCAGCTTTGAAATGCTGCGGGAATAGCTCAGCAAAATGGCCAGAAAAGGCAGTTTTTGCTCCAGGCTCTGCATATTGTGAGTAGGAGGCAAGTCCAGAACCTAATCACAATTATTCTTAGGCTGTCTTTAACTCCCTCAACAGCTACTTTTTGCCCACTTCTGTGTTTGATCTAAAATCTTTTTTAAAATGTATTAACTTAGCAGAGCACTGTCTACCAACTCAAAGGCTAAGAGCACCATCAGATGATAATTGAAGCCTGTAAGAGAATCCCCACTCTGTTGGTATCCAACTTTTCTCTGATGATTTCACTGTTGACAGAGGTTTCTGTCCACCATATCTTGCAGCCTTTTAGTCCCAAAGAAACACATAGAGGTAATTTGTTGGGGGAGGCTGCTCATTTGTTCCCAGCTTCCCAGACCTGAAAGAATTACTCAGAAGCAATATTACTTGCAATACTGTTTGGCCAATAGCTTAAGCATATTTTTAGCTAACTGTTATATCTTAAACTAACCCATCTCCATTAATCTGTGCATCAGCACAAGGTCATGGCCTACCGGCAAAGTTTCAGTGGGCTTCAGCAGAGGCATCTGTCCCTGGTGGCGGCTAAATGGCTTCTCTTTGACTCTGCCTTTTTTTTCTTTCAGCATTTAGTTTAGTTTTCTTGCCTAGCTCTATTCTGCTAAGACACTGGCTGAAACAGCTTTATTTATTAACCAATAAAAGCAACACATAGACAGAAGGACCTCCCCCGCCATTCCACCAATGCATTTGAAAAGTGTGTTGATTCTCCATCTTCTTTGCTATTTTTATAAAAACTTCCTGAAATTGCTTTCTCATTGCAATATGAAATCTGAGGACGCGGTCACTCACATTTGACTCCAGAATAAACTATCTCTTTTGGTCCTTTGGAAGGAGAACTGCTGTTTTGTTTTGTTGGATTTGGGGCGATGGTAAAAAAAAGAAAGAAGAGGAGAGGGAAGGAGATGGGGAGGAAGGAGGCAAAGTAAGAGAAAGGGGACAACAGGAAGGGGAGGGAAGAAAGGAGAAAAGAGAGAAGAGAGTGAGAGAGGAGGAAAATGGGGAAAGAGATGAGCCAAAAGGAAAGGACAGTGCTGTGATTCTCTTCATTTCATATACAAGGAAGGAGTGGTGATCAAGGCAACACCAGGGGTTAAATGAGCTGCTCAGACATGGAGGGGAAAATGACACAGAGCTTCCAACTGACACTTGACAGCCCACAAAGCTGTTCTCCAGCCAGCTCTCAGCCCAGGCGCCAATGAAAGATGATCATTCACATCACGCATTCATTTCAAAAGCAAGGGACAGTTTGGAAAAACATTAGCATTTCCGGACATGATGCTGCACACTTGTCATCCTTGTACTTAGGAGGGTGACATAGATGATCATGGGTTCCGTCACTGAGCTGCATAAGTGAGACTCAGTCTCTAAACAGCAACAAATAAGTTATCGTATAGGGGAAGCCAAAAGGAAGATAATTCAAATCACAATTCAATTTTTTTCTTATTTTTATCATTTTAAAACAATTTTTAAATGTAAATTGATTTTGATCATATTCTCCCCCTACCCTAAGTACATCCAGATCCTTTCCTCCTCCCTACCCACCCAACTTTAAGTTCTTTCTTAAAAAACAAACCAAAAACCCAAGAGAACAACAAAACCCCAAAACCTAGAAAACAAAATACAACACACAAAAAGAAAACAAGCCGGGCGGTGGTGGCGCACGCCTTTAATCCCAGCACTCGGGAGGCAGAGGCAGGCGGATCTCTGTGAGTTCGAGACCAGCCTGGTCTACAGAGCTAGTGCCAGGACAGGCTCCAAAGCCACAGAGAAACCCTGTCTCGAAAAACCAAAAAAAAAAAAAAAAAAGAAAACAAAAACACCAAACTGTAGAAATAAAAGCACAAAAATCTTGTGGAGTCCATTATTTGTTAACCACGTGCTCCTGAACATGAGCCCTTTCCTGGAGTGCTCAGTATACCCAGTGCCACTCAGGATAAATGACAGTTCCACTGTTCACCTTTAATATAACAAAATGAAATATAACAAAGTAAAAAAAATTGTTTTGTTCTATTTTGTTTTTGTTTTTTCAAGTCAGGGTTTCTCTATGTAGCCTTGGCTGTCCTGGAACTGGCTCTGTAGACCAGGTTGACCATGAACTCACAGAGATCTGTCTCCACCTCCCCAGTGTTAGATTAAAGTCCTGAGCCACCACCAGCCAAAACAAAATTTTTAAGATGGAAAAATAAATCTATGTATGGCAAATAAATGGATAGATGAAGTGTGATCCATGCCAACAATGGATATTATTCAACCTTAAAAAGGAAAGAAATTCTGGCTGGAGCTGTTGGTCAATGGTAGAGCATTTAACCATTTAAGCATGTTCAAGGCCCTGGGTTCACTCTCTGGCAATGAAGTAAGGAAGGAAAACATGGTGATCTTTCTTTTATTGATTTAGTTTTTTTATTAATCTATTTAATGATTAATTTATTTTGTGTATGTGTGTATATGTGTATTTGTGTGTATAAGAGGTCAGAAGAAGGAACTGGATCCATCTGGAGCTAGAGTTACAGATAACTGTGAGCCACCGAGTGTGGGTGCTGGAAACCAAAGTAGGTAGGAAGATCTCTTAACCACTGTACCATCTCTAGCCCATAATTAGTTATTTTCTATAGCCAGACACAGAACCTAGGGACTCCATGCATGTTGAGCAAGTGTTCTACCATGACCCTTCAGCCCCAGACCCTCTGATGTAGATTTTTAGCACAACTGAAAGAAAAAGATAGGAAGGTATAGGGAGAGGGAGTGAGAACAAGCACACACACGCATACACACATACACACACACACACGTGCGTGAGCATGCACATACTGTAGACACCACAGTATAAAAGTATTTCAGGTGATGGGGAGATGTCTCCATGGGTAAAGTGCTGCAGAGCCTGGTGCCCACATAAAAGCCAAGTGTGGGGGCATGCTTCTGTAACTCAAGCACTGAGAGGAAGAGACAGGCTCATTGGCCTAGATGAAGCAATAAGCTCCAGGTTCAGTGAAAGATCTTGTCTTTCTCCTCCTCCACTTTTTCCTCCTCATCATTAACATCAACATGCGGATAGCTGGTCCAGTCGATAGGAGTGTCTTTACAATTTAAAAGAGGAGTTCAAATCTCAGCACCCACATTAGGTAGCTCACAAATACCTGTAGTTCCTGCTCCAATGAAACCCTTGTGTTCTCATAAATTAAATCAAATAGTCCTTCTCTTTTTTTTCTTCTTTTTATTTTTTTAAGATGAAGAGCAGCTAGGCATGGGTGCATTACTTTAATCCTAGCACTCAGGAGGCAGAGGTAGTCAGATATCTGTGAGTTTGAGGCCAGATGGTCTATATAGCGAGTTCCAGGTCAGCCAGGCTACACTGTGAGACCCTGTCTCAAGAGAAGTGTCACTGGCCTGGCAGAAATGAAGATGCTCTAAAGAGACACTGACTAACATACTGATGAACTAATAGATCCCAAACAAATGTGTTAGGCACCGTGAGGCCTAGTTTTGAACCAGTATTTGAGTGCTTGTCCAACAGGTCCCCAGATGAGGCAAAGCCCACAGGGGCAGTCTCACTCAGTGAGGACCAGTGGACTTCGGGAGGACCATGATGCCTGGTGCCCTCTTCTGTCTTGTGATATTGATGATTCTCTTAGTGATTTTAGTGTCGTTCTGTCAATCATGCATGGGACAAATGTGGTCATTCTTGGAAACCCCATTTTTTTCTTGAATATTTTCCCCTAAAATTCTTTGCAACTTGATGCTTCTCAGGTTTCTTGTCTGGGGATACCAGCTGTTGCTTCAGACCTGAGAGCTGTTCTGACTCAGTGCTGACAGGATCAGAGGCAGATCACCCCTATTACTATAAATGTGATTTGAATGGGATTGTTGCTCTTGAAGATGTGAGCCTATGTCAATCACCTTTTAGTTTTGTAAAAATAGGATGCACCTGGCTCTATATTTGGCCCAAGCTAGCAAATTGATAAGTGTTTTTGGTTTAAAGATGTTTTGATGTAAAACTTGGGGGGGGGAAACATATTTGACATATTTTTTTTTTTTTTTTTGCCGGAGGTTAATGTTGAAGGATGGGAAAAACTTGTTTGTTAGTATTGGAAGAAACATGCTTGTTTTTGATGTATAAATAAAAATGGATGGAGCTATTTGGGGCCAGCCACTTGTGTGAAACTCATCGTTGGTCAGACAGTTCATTTCTTCACGTCAACGCCTCTTCCCCAACTCAGGACCTGAACCTAGGCTGTGGTTGGACAGCAACAGAAATGGGAATTTCTCCAGGAATCTTATGCCGAGAGAAGGAAAGATCATCAGCAAAAGGGGAAACTTGTCTCCTAGAAAAAGATTTTAAATAGTTCTAACGACTATTTGAAGCTACCTTTTCTATTCAGACCACTTTACGGGATGAGACTGACAGCCAGACAATAGTGGGTGGTCTGAGACCTGACCCCACCTTGGAGACTGCATAAGCATGAATAGTCTTGGGGCTCCATTTAAACTTTGATCTCACTTCAGGACCCCAAAGACAGGCTTGGGGGCCACTGGATCTCTTTGACCCTTTTCTCAATGTGGAAGTCCTCCTTTTTGCTTTTCACATTTATTTGTTTGTTTGTTTATATTTTTGAGACATGGTCTCTCTATGTAGCTCTGTCTGTCCTGGAACTCATGATGTAGACCGCAAAGCTCCTCCTGCCTCTGCCACCTCTGCTAAGATTAAAGGTGTGTGCTATCATGCCCAATCTTTGCTTTCCACCTTTAATTTAGCCCTTTTCTTTGGCTTATTAAGGACAGGTGACTGGACTTAACTTGGAGAACAGGTTGTGACTCCTAAGTTCATTAGCAAAAGGGGTGAAGTGTCTGATGTCAACCTCTGACCTCCACGTGCTCCTGTATATGTGAACACACACAAGCACATGTGCATATAACATGTAACAAATGAATGCAGTATTTAAAAGGAGAGACAATGAAGGATGTACTACTTTAGAGTTCTCACCTGCCCTCCTCTGGCAGCCATTCCTAATTCCCCTCTGCACCAATGCCCCTTCCAGCCTCCAAAGTGACCCAGTCACCAACACTCTTGTTTCCCACTCTTTGCCCTATAGGGGGCCAGGAAAAACCCGGATCTAGGTTCTGTCTTTCTTTATGTGATGCACTTGGTCTGACACTCCCTGTGGTTCTCACTCACCCCACCCCATATCCTAGCTCAGAAGGCATGAGGTGGACACCCAGCAGGTGAGTGGCAAAGCTTCCATGGAACTCTTCTTTCTGCCCCAGATGCTTTGGTGTCTGCAGAAAATTAACCAGTCAGTCGGGGAAAGGAGCCTATGCTTTGCTAAGACTAAGGGACAAATCTAATCACCCATCTGTCTTGGCTGACTAGGCCTCCTGCCAATACCCAAATCTTATCTTAATCTTTTTGTGTTACACATCGGAGCCTGTCACCTACTTCTGTAACCTCCTTGAAGAAGGGAAAGGTCATTGCAGAGACAATGAAGCAAAAGTGAAGGCTAAGGGGCTAGAGAGATGGCTCAGTGGTTAAGAGCATTGCCTGCTCTTCCAAAGGTCATGAGTTCAATTCCCAGCAACCACATGGTGGCTCACAACCATCTGTAATGAGGCTTGGTACCCTGTTCTGGCCTGCAGACACACACACAGACAGAATATTGTATACATAATAAATAAATATTTAAAAAAAAGTGAAGGCTGAGTTCACTCAACACTTGAAAGGAAATGGGTTATGCAGAGAGACACGGTGCAGAAAGGAAACAGTCCCACAGGCCAGTGTTGGTACACACTAGACAAACACAAGGCCATGGGCTGCACCCTTTTTTGTTTAGTTGGTTTTAGATTATAATAAAATCACAACATTTCTCTCTTCACTTCTTCCATCCAAACCCTGCCATGTATCTCTCCCCACTCTCCTTTAAATTCATAGCCTCTTTTTTCACTATTGTTATTGCATGCATATAAGTATATATATACATATATTGCTAAATATAACCTGGTCAGTCCATATAATGTCACAATCTTTAAACATTTGTTCTTAAATTCACAGAAAAGTATAGTTTTTCAACTTTCATCAAGTAAATTTCTCTTTGCAGTAAACAGAGGTCATTACAGAAAACCATAACCAATCAAAATGCAGAATTGGGAGCCCAGTCTCAATGGATACATCTACAAAACACTCCTGACCCTAAATCTTAGGGGATATTACAGAAGAGGAGGCCGAAAGACTGAAAGAGGGTCGGGGAGTTTGCTGTGAGATTGTTTCACCTGGGAATATTGAAAGCTACACCCACCAAGTCTCACTCTCAATATGACTGCGTAAACACGAGCTGAACACATACAGCAATGAACACACCTGAGTGAACAGAGTTGAGGTGGGGGGAAGCCTGAGAGGCCTCAGTCCTACACAAATAACTACAAGCAACCAAGGAGAGCTGGGAGCAGAAGTGGTTTTTCCCAGGGACTGGCAATACCAATTGGTGGTCTAGTGCCTAACGGTTAGTCCTGAAGGCGTAAGTAGGGTGTATCCTTAACACAGAAGGAGAAGGAAGGGAGGAAGGAAAAGGATGGGAGGATGGAAAGAGAACAGAGAGAAGAGGAGGAGTGTGAGGAGTGAAGAAAGAAGAGAGAAGGAAAAAGAGAGAGGAGGGAGTAAAATAAGGAAGGAGATAGTATAAAGAAAGAAGAGGAAGACTGAATGGGAGGAGAAGGGGTAGAAGGGGAGAAGGTGACCAGAGGAGTGTGTTCAAAGGTGTTGTCCAAGCTTAGCCTGGACGAGGGCTGAGAGTGAAGTTAAGGAAAGGTTCTTGGAAGGAAGAAAATTGGAGGAAGCCTTGAAAAGTTTTGTGGGACTCAAAGGGACAGATGGACTTGGAGGAGAAAGTAGGGCTGGGTGGAGGGCAGGACCTGTACAAAGGCCAGGTCATGGAAATTATGAGAGCTTAGTGCCTGCAGTACAGGACACCTGAGTGGCACCTGAGGCTGCCTACTGGCTAGATTCCTCCCTCTAGGTTTGCATAATCCATATTATTTCTCTATCCCATCATACATGGAGACAAGATTTTTCAAGGACAATGACTACCAGGCCATCAGAGAGAGTATTGTTGAATGAAGCTAGGAGACTCTTTAGTTCATGCGTTGGGAGTGGAAGGGGTCCCAGGTCATTTGCTCACCACACAATTAAATCCTCACTACTAAGCTAACTGGGAACAGAAGGAAGAAAAGAAAACAATGCCACGTGAGCTGGCAAGATGACTCAGAGGGCAAAGACACTTGCCACCAAGACTGACACCTGAGTTTATGCTCCAGGATATATAGGAGGAAAGACTGTCCCCTGACCTCTTCACTCATGCCCTGGTGTGCATGTGCATATACACATATAGCCACATAAATGTATTTTTTTAAAAAAAGATACAACATCACCCCCATAATACAGTGTGAGCTGACTAAATTGGAGGGTAGAGCCAGGTCTGGGACCCAGGCTGGAAAGGGAGAGGATGAGCTAGCAAA
Organism: Alexandromys fortis; assembly: GCF_014885135.2. Classification (NCBI taxonomy): domain Eukaryota; kingdom Metazoa; phylum Chordata; class Mammalia; order Rodentia; family Cricetidae; genus Alexandromys; species Alexandromys fortis. The sequence goes on along the minus strand of NW_026068156.1, from coordinate 1,274,024 downwards.
GGCCTTGTTCCTACCCATGTTCTCCCATTTTATACTTCCAGAATGAATGAAAATTGTTAGGATCCAGACTTTTGCTCAAGTCACAATAGCTACAGCATCACAGACACTGACAGGCTCCCTACTGAGATTACTGCCTTTGAATCAGACATTGTCCTTGTTAAGTTTAATCAACATTACACAAGATAGAGTTATCTGTGAATGTGGAAACTCTGATGAGAAAATGTCTTCATCATATTGAAATAGGCAAGTTTGTAGGGCATTTCCTTAGTTAATGATTGATGTGGGAGGGTCCCGTTCACTGCAGTGCCATCCTTGGCAGATGGTCCTGGGTGGTCTAATAAAGCAGGCTAAGCAAGCCATGAGGAATAAGTTAGTAAACAATCCTCCTCTGTGGCCTCTGCTTCAGTTCCTGTCTCCGGTTTCCTGCCTTGAGTCCCTGCCTTGACTTCCCTTAATGAATGTCCCTAAGCTGTAAATGAAGTACAATAAAGCCTTTTCTCCTCAAATAGCCTGTGGCCATAGAGTTTACCACAATGCATTAATTAGAATTACCTAGAGGAACAGAACTAATAGAATGTATATATCTATATAAATATTTATAAAGAGGATTTATTCGAGCAGTTTGAAGGCTATGGTCCAACTAGTTCAACAATGACTTTCTACCAATGGAAAACCCCAAAATCCAGTAGCTGCTCAGTCCATGAGGCTGCAGGTCTCAGCTTGTCTTTAGTATAAGGCCAGAATTCAGAAGGAGTATGCTCTAATGCCAGTGGACATGAAGCCAAGCAGACAAAAAGCAAAAGCTTTCTTCTTCCATGTCCTATATAGAGACTGCTACCAGAAACTGTGGCCCAGATTTAAGGTGTATCTTCCCACCTCAAAAGATCTGGATTAAAGGTTCATCTTCCCACTCAAATGATTAAGAAAAATCCTTCACAGACGTACCTACCCACTTGGGTAGTCAACCTGACAATCAAGAATAGCCATCACACACAGCAATAAAATTTAATGAGGATAGATTTTAGGTGCTGGGATTTCCCTCTTGAGTAATTGAGTTTACAGGCTGTGGGGCTATCAAAATGCTACCGTATGGCCATACATCTGTAGTAATAGGAGCGGCGGGGCTGCATCCCCAGCACCCTGGCCGCCTGCTAGCTTATGCCTCAAAATAATTACACGGACACTGTATTCTTTTAAACACTGCTTGGCCCATTAACTCTAGCCCTTATAGGCTAATTCTCATACCCCAATCAACCCATCTCTAATAATCTGTGTAGCATCAGTCTTACCAGGAAAGATTCTAGCCTACGTCCATCCTGGGTCTGAGCTTCATGCGTCTGCCTCAGAGAGCAGAGCTATCGTGTCTGCCTGGGAGAGGGGAGCATGGCATCTCTGAGCTCACTTCCTCTTCCTCCCAGCATTCTGTTCTGTTTACTCCACCCACCTATGTTCTAACCTATCAGGGCAAGCAGTTTCTTTATTTAATTAACCAATGACCTTCCTCCATCATACATCCTGCTCCCCTTCTAGGAAATCAGAGAGCTTGGCTGACGTCTCACAGTGTAAACCCACTTCTATCCTACTTCCTCAAAGACACATTAGAAGGGATGCCCCCCACTTTGTGACACTCCGATTCTACTCCAGAACCCCAGTCAAGCTGTGTGTCCCTGGTGCTAGCACTTGATTCTACTCAGAGTTTTGCCACCATGATGTTGTCTGTCTGTCCATGGCATTAATAACCTTTCTAATAAACTTTTTCTCCAGCAACCCTTCTCACTGCGTCCCTTGAATTCTACATCAGAACCTTCTCAAAACTAACTCAGACCACAGATTCTAGAGATGAAGCTCAGCAGTAAAGCTCTTGCCCAGTAAGTGCAAGACCTTGAGTTCAATTCTTACATAAGAAGAAAATAAGCTACAAAAGCACAGGCATAAAAAAAATAAAAATAAAAAAAATAGTTAAGCATATAGAACTGTCAGGGTCTGAGGTTTGTGGAAAGGACCCCAGTCAACCAGTGAGGTCCTCAAAGATCAAAAATGATCAATTTTGTGAGCCCAGGAGCTTGGTTTTCTTAGTAACTATGAATGTTATATTCAGCAGCAGATAGCACTAGATTATCTAGGCCACTTCTTTCCTTCTGAAACTTCTTGAACTAAGACCCCAAGTTCAAATCAACCTCAGCATTGTCTTCCATGCTCCTACTAGTATGGCTCATTAGGCATCGGTTAATGTGCTCAACTGCTTTCCTAACCCAAAGTCCCAAAGTCTTCCACATTCCACCAACAAACAACATGGTCAGGCCTGTCAAAGCAATATCTTACTCCTGATACTAACTTCTGTCTTAGTGCTCTATTGCTGTGAAGAGACACCATGGCCATAACAACTCTTGTAAAGGAATGCATGTAATTGGGTTTGCTTATGGTTTCAGAGGTTCAGTCCATTATAGTCACGGCTGAGAGCATGATGGCATGCAGGCAGACATGAGAAGTGCTGAGAGTTCTGTGTACAGATTGGCAGGCAGCAGGAAGAAGAGAGACACTGGTCCTAACTTAAGCACTTGAAACCCCAAAGCCCACCTCCAGTGACACACTTCCTCCAACAAGGCCACTCCTACTATAACATGGCCACACCTCTAACCCATGTCAAGGAGTGATTAGGCTTGACCATGCTGCTTGCTGGTGGAATGCCGAAGATTTTGGGACTTTGGATTAGGGAAACATTCCCTAATGACCAAGCATTCAAATATATGTGCCAATGGAGACCACTTCTGTTCAAACCACCACAGTTGGTGAGACACAGTCTCTAAAACCAGAGAGGCTGGGGAGAAACCTCCATGGTAAGAGAAGTTGCTGAGAAAGCAAGTGGAGCAGCGATTTTGAATCCCCAGTACAAATATAAAAGTAGATCATGATCACACATGCCTAAAACAAAGTGTTGGAGGGTGCAGACAGGTGGATCCAAGGATCTTGATAGCAAGTTATACTAGAATAAACCAGAAGCTCCAGAGCCAATGAATGACCCTGTCTCAAAAAATTAGAGGGGACTAGGCATGGTGGTACATACCTTTAATCCCAGTACTTGAGAATCAGAGGCAAGCTGATTTCTGTGCATTTGAGGCCACCCTGGACTATATGTCTAGTTCCAAGTCAACCAGGACTAATTAGTGAGATCCTGTCTCAAAAGTTAATAGATATATAGACATATAGATGATAGATGGATAGATAGATAGATAGATAGATAGATAGATAGATAGATAGATATATGATAGATGGTGAATAATTATCAAGTAAAATAACCAAAATCTTCCTCCAGTCTCCTTATATCCATACACAGGAGCCCATACCTACACATGTACTCACACACATGTGTAGACACACAAAACCACTCACACACTCAGAATAAATAGATGGAGAGATAGCACGGTAGGGAGCAGGTAAAGAAAATACCCTACATTATTCTCTGACAACCACACGGATGCACACACATAAAATAAAACAAACAAATAAGAAATGAAACCTGAACATCCAGGGTAATGGATTGACAGGAGTAGGGATGGGTTTGGTCTCTCTCTACTGTCCCAAAATTAGAGTATTTATCCTTCATCCTGACCAGCACAAGACCAACACAAGACAAAAACCCAGGGTGGGTCTATGAAGGAACTAAGAGGGGTTGAGTCCCCTGAGGGGTTCCCACGCCCTTCTCCACTTCTATCAAGAGTTCAGGCTCTTGTCCAGCATTCCAGGAAGACACTCACTCATCTCTCTATTCCTTTTGTCTAGGCCAGAGATAGGCTATGAACCCAGCATGTGGATAACTCTTGGTGTCATCTGGACATGCATACATGCAGATTTCCCAAATTTTGGTTTTTGTTTGTTTTTATTTTTTTTTTGAGACACAGTCTCTCTCTGTGTAGCCAAGACTCCCTATTTGTGTATTTATCTGAACTCATTTGAGTTTATGTCTGGAGATAGCCACTTGCTGAAGCTTCTGCTTTGCCCAGGTGTGGGCATCTCTGGAAGTCAAATACCAGCATATACTAAAAGCCAAATAAATGAGACTAGCAAGATGGCTCAGTCAGGGGGAGTGCTTGCTATGTAAGCATGAGGACATGAATTCAAGCTCCAGAACTCACACAAAAATGTTGAGTATTACTGTGCACTTGTAATGCCAGCACTAGAGATGAAGACAGGGATATTCCTGGGTCCTCTGGTCAGCCAGTCTAGACTAATTGATGAATTCCAGACCAGTGAGAGACCTGTCTTAAAAGAGACAATGTTCCTGAAAATAATACCCAAGACTATCCTCTATCCTGCACACTGATGTATATACACTGTGAAAATAGCTCAATGAGTAAGTACTTGCTACACCAGCACCCTTGTACAAAGGGTCACCAGGCATGGCCTATAACACTAGTGCTATGGGAGGCAGAAACAGGATGCTCACTGGTGCTTGCAGGACATCAGTCCAGCTCCAAGTTCAACGAGAGACCCTGTCTCATAGGAATAGAGTGGAGAGCGATAGCACAGAGCACCCAGTGTCCTCCTCTGGCTTCAATGGATGATACACGTATGTGAACCCACAAACACGTGTGGTATACCACATAGGTACACAACATATATACAAACATACACACACAAATTAAGTAAATAGTTTTTGTTTTTATTTTTGTTTTTTGTTTTCTAGAGATGGGGTTTCTCTATATAGCTCTGGACGTCCTGGAACTAGCTCTGTAGGCAAGGTTGGCCCCAAAATCAGAGATATACCTGCCTCTGCCTCCAAAGTGCTGGGATTAAAGGCAGATGCCACCACTGCCTGATGTTAATTAGTTTTTAAGTTGAATAAATGGCCTTTGTCCCAGAAATACTACGTGATGACTTGGTATTTTCCCTCTCTATTTTCTCTTTTCTGGGACAAGTTCTTTCTACATCGCCTAGGCTTGCCTCAGTCTTGTATCAGAGACTGGAATATGACAGTATATCTGACTTATTTCTCAGATGTGGAACAAAAAAAACTAGTGAAAAAGCTTAAGCAACACTTTAAAAACACTAATATTGTTAGAACAGGTAATGGTGGTGGACACCTTTAATCCCAGGACTCCAGAGGCAGACACAGGCAGGAGAGAATTCCTTGGAATCCGTTCTCTCTTTCCACCTGGCTTTTACATATCTGTATTGAATGAGTCATCTTTCCAGCTCCTGAATTAAGAAGCTGTACGTATATTGATTTATATATTTTTATATATCCCTAGATAGGTGTGTGTGTGTGTGTGTGTATGTGTGTTTCAAATTTTGGATTAAGGGTGCCCATCTTGTATTATACATGTAAATGTGTTTGGCACATACAAACCAAGTGCGCTAGAAAGAACTCACTTTTATGATAAAGTTACTCCCATGATAATTCCATGAACCTAGTAATCCATTCACCTCCCCACATCTCACACATTGTCTACCTCTGATTCTGAGGATTAAATTGATAGGACATCTTTGAACCAAGGTGATATTTCAATTGTTACCGTATAAGTACTGATGCCCCTGGACAGCTGAACACGTTCACAGGCCTGCCTGGGTCCTCTCTGCCTAGGCAGATGGAATACAGCCATATAATGTCTGAGTCCTCTTGGCCCAGGCTAGCAGAAGACATCTATCCACAGGCCTTCCTGGGTCCCACAGCCCAGGTGGGCAGAAGATAGGCACAGGTCTGCCTGGGTGTCCTTGTGGAAGGGGCCATTATGATGAGCAAATATATGGTGGAGAAATGGGAGAGAAAGAGAAGCAGACCAGTCCATGTGCTGTGGAAAGAGGCAGAACTGAAGAAGCAAAGGTATTGGGGAACAGGCTGCTGTGGGTGGCCTGACTGCCACCCTGGGTCCTGGTGATGTCTGGGTCCAGGCTGCTGCCAAGTGACATGTCTGGCTCAGTGGTTCTACCCAATCTGGGGTCTGTGTTGACATCTGTGGCCTATGTTCCTGCCAAAGACCACACAAATACCTGATGTGAGGCCACCACCTATGGGCTTGTTGGCATCCAAGGGCTGAACTGCTGCAGGAGTCATGCTGATCTGAAGTTATGAAGATGCCCAAGGTCTGGGCCGCCATCTGTGGCCATATTGGTGTCTGAAAGTCATGCTGTAGCTGGGACCATACGGACCTGAGCGACCTGCACTGCTCCCCAGGACCATGGTGATGTCCAGCCCAAGCTGCAGCCATGGCCTTACAGCAGCCAGGAGTTGATGCCTGTGGCCCCTGTTACCACTGGGGGCCACACAGATACCAGGGGACTGGTCAGCCATCTGAGACCATGTTGGTGTCCTAGGACCATGCTGCCACAGGGGCCACACTGATCTGGCTAAGCTGTGCTGCTACTGGAGCCATGGTGACATCCAGGCCTGGGGTTGGTAGGCAGTGTACCAGGGACCCGGACTGACCAAGTCAGCTACCACCCAGACCCACATTCAGGGTTTTGAGTTGGCTCTTCCCACATCTACCCCATCTATAACCAAGAAGAGACTGTCCTGCAGCACCATAGCCACAGGATCCCCATGACTCAGGGCAACAGCAGGAAATCTGAGAGGAGTTTTGGTGAGGGTCCAGTATTGATTGGTGTACCAGGGACCAGAAGCCTTGGACCTGACCACAATACATTATACATTACATAATGAACATTTGCAAGTAACGCTGAGTGGACAAAGGGTCTACTACATGACACACAGCAGCTCCTGATGCCAAAAGACAAATGAAGAGGTTGATGGAGAGGTGAAAAAGATGGGAGAACAGGGTGACGTTTTTGTCGATTTATTTGTTGGTTTTATTTTTAATTAATATTGTTTAAATTTTATTTTGGGGCATGCTACAGGGGTGAGGGGTGGATATGGAGGAACTGGGAAATGAGTGAGATTGGGTACATGTTGTGAAATTCTCTAAGAATCAATAAAAAAAACTGTATTAAAAATAAGATACAAGTGTTAGTCAATTCTCTATTGCTATCATGAAATAACTGAAGTACTTAAGCTACAAAGAGAAGAGGTTCATTTCCTCCCTGTTGGAGGTTCAAATCCAAATTCAAGTGACCCACTGGGCTTAGCTTCTGTTAAGAGGATTCCATTTCAATGGTAGGAACATATATCTAAGAAAAGGACTCACATCTTGAGCCAGGAAGCACGTATTACTGGACCCCACTTCTTGATTTTTTTATATAGTGCCATACAAGTGTATAACATATTCTGGCTACTCTCTTCCTCCCTCTTCTAATCTCCTCCCACCCCCTGTCAACTCTTTCCCCTCTCCTCCCTTTCTAGCATTCATATCTGTTTGCTTTGTGACCAGCTGTGTTTAACCATGGCCACCTGGTTAGGTGAGCATAGGCTTGGAACTGAAGACAATGGGTGCCTCAGACAAAATCCATCAGTAGTCAATAATTCAGCAGGGTGGGATATGATCCCATAAGCCCCTCCCCTTCCATAATTGACTGTTGACAGCTACTGGGCATTCATAATTATTGTACGGCTGTGTCATGTCCAGAAGATAACGTTTTGACCCTTCTCTCTGTATCTGGTTCTTGCATTCTCTGCCCCTTCTTCTGCGACATTCCCTGAGTGTGATAAATGTCCTAGTTAGGGCTCAGCACTCAGATGTCACTTATTCCCCTTACCTTGTACAGCCACACTCTGTGCTCACCATCATTCTTTGCAAAGAGAAGCTTCTCTGGCTGAGGCTGGGTGTTTCTATAAACATAGATGTATGAATAAAGTCCAGTGCCTGAAAAAACTAAACAACAGCTAAACAACTGTAGTAAGTTCCCCCTAGAGTCTCTACCTCTTAAAGGTGCACAGCACCCACTCCCACCCCCATACTACCACCTTGGAAAACACAGATTTAGAGAGATATCCTTTCTAACCGCTACACATCACTGTGTGTGTGCATGTGTGTGCTGAGACCGACCTCAAGATTTGCTAGACAAGTGTTCAGCCACCAAGTCACATTACCAGTCCTCTTTTTATCCTTTGGAGACAGGATCTCACTCCATTGTCTAGTCTATCCTTAAACTCACTGTGTAGTCCACATTACCCTTGAACTACCCAACCTCTTGTCTCAGCCTCCCAAGCAGCTCTGATGACAGGCCTGTACCACTAGGCCTGGTTAAGAAGATAACTTAATCTGTATCTGTGTGAATCTGTGGGCAGTGTGTTTTATGAAGATTTCTTTTGTTCTGCCGTTCGTCTTTCTATTCTCTCTCTACTGATTTTTACAAAGCAAAAGTTTCTAATTTTATTTTAATTTCTACTCCCACTTGCTCGGCCAGAACTTTACCACTTAGCTTCAACACCCATATCTCTTAAGTTTCTGTTTCAATAAAGTTTAGGGTCTTTTTTTTTTTTTTGTGGAGATTGTGTTTCTAAAAATTCACAACCAAACTCAAAGTCAGCTAGGTTTTTCTCTCGTTCCCTTCTACAGATAGTAGGTTTTTGTGTTACACCAGGTCTCTGATTCTTTGTATTATGTTGGTGATTCACACACACACACACACACACACACACACACACACACACACATACACACACAGAGAGAGACATACACATTCCAAAGAATTTCTCTAGGCCTGACATTGGAGTAAAAGAATTACTTCAATGCTGAGTGCTGACCTGGCCTTGTGCACAGTAAACAAAGGCTTGACTACGGAGCTCTATTTTTTGACTTTCTAAGACAGGTCCTCACTATGCACCTTAGCCTGACCCCGGTCTCCTCAGTGCTAAGATTATAGATGTACACCCCTCAGCCCTATTCTATCTACTTTAAGGGAGGAACTGATTCGTATTAAGCACATTTATGCTGTTGTGCAGCTACTGCCATCTGAAGAACCACCAAACAAAAACTCTTTCCTCATTCCTTGCTAACTCTCCCTTTATATAAAGGTGCAACCTCTACTTTAGTCTCTGCTCCTATGAACTTGCCTATTCTCTGTATCTCATTACAACAAACTTTTTCTTTGTTAAGCTGTAAGGTTAGACTTTAAACATTATTATTGTTTGTGGGTCTTGGTTCAGAATCCAGGGTCCTGTATGTGTTAAGCAAGTACTATTGAGCTAAGCCCCTCACTGGGAGTTCTTAGCAAGGGCTCTAGCCCTGAGCCTTGCCCTCAGCCACAAAATATTTGTATAACATTTGTATATCTAATGTTCCCAGTATGTTCTGTAACAAACTTTTTTCTTTCATTGAATCACCTTTGCTCCTTTGTCAGAAATCAATTGATTATATTTGTACATGTCTGAATTTGGGCAATCTTCCCTTCTTTATTAATTTTCAATGTCTTTTTTTGTTGCTGTCAATATCATAATGTCCTATTTTCTGATTTAGGGGATTGCTTTGTTTCTTTTTATAACTGTGCTGGTTAACTTTTTTTCAACTTGACAAAACTTGACACAAGCTAAAGTCATCTGGGAAGAGAGAACCTCCCCTGAGATAATACTTCCATTGTATTCCCACAGGCAAGCTTTTGGGGCATTTTCTTAACTGGTACTTAATGTAGGAGGGTCCAATTCATTGTAGGTGGTGCCATCTCCTGGGCAAGGAGTCTGGGTTCTATAAAAAATCAAGCCATTGAGACACGGAGATCAAACCAGAAAGCAGTAGTCGTTCCTCCATGACTTCTTCTTCCGTTCTTGATTCCAGGTTCCTTCCCTGAGCTCCTGGCCTCCTTTCATTATAGACTATTAACTGTAAGTCCAGCACACTCTTTCTCCCAAAGTTGCTTTTGGCTGTAGTGTTTATCCTAGCAATGACAACAAAATAAGATGATAGCCCAAGCTGACCTCAAACTTGCTAGGGACTAACTTTTGATTCTCCTGCCTCCAACTTCCCAGAGCAGCATGACAAGCCTGTGCCTGGTTTTATGAAGTGATAGGGAAAGAACCCAGGGCTTCCTAAGTGCTATGCAGCCACTCTGTCAATTGATCTGTGTCTCCAGGCTTTGAACAAACTTTAGAATCTGTTTGCATCTACAACCAACAATATCTATTAAAATCACAAACACATTACCCCTTACCCAGCAGTCTCTGTTAGAAATCTTTCCCTTAGAAAAAACTCACTGCCAGACCTGCGTCTTCAGGGTGGTGATCTCAGCTACCCGGGAGGTTGAAGCACAATGCGCCTGAGTTCATGACCAGCCTGGGCAACTTAGGAAGATCCTGTCTCAAACAACTATGAAGAGGACTCAGTGATACAGCAGCTGCCTAGAACCCTTCTAACACCCTCCCGCCTAGAATGTACAAGGTTCTGGGTTCACTCCGAAATACTGTTGGGAAGCTCCATTCCGGTTTCAGTGCTCCCATTCCAGATCCTGCCCCCTCAGAAAGTCTGCCATTGGTCCTCCCCTGGAACTGCTCAAAACCTTTTAGCTACCTTTTCTCAATAAAAAGTTCAGTAGTCTAAATAATGCAAATTCTATGAATTTGTATAATGGTCCATGTTAAAATATAAGAATATATTCTCTATCAATTCACGACTTTGAAAGCAAAGCAGTTATTGGATCTGAGGGGTGTCTTGGTCAATAAAGTCTCTGTTGCACAAATATGAGCAATAGAGAGATGTGGGGTTTCCCTCTGTATGCTGTGATTACCATGTACAAGTCTTTGCGTACCATCCTTAGCACTATATAAAATAAAACAAATTGGTTACCTAATTAAAAAAAAAATACTTAGAGGCTACTTAAGATCTAGTCACCAGACCTACCCGGTGCTCTCTCTCCTGCCTCCCCGAGAATCACCTGGGAGTTGCTTCCCTCTGCTCTGTTTATTAAATCTGGATTTATTAATTCAGTCTGATTCATGCCAGACCTGAGTAGAATTGAGTTTTTCTGGTGACCCTGTGGCCATGGAAAGCCACTCTCCCTCCCCACCTCAGACTGACTCTTGCTTGGTAAATCATTCATTCCAAACCAAAAGCCTATAAAGGGATCTAGGATCCTTTTTGAGTCTTCACCCCTTCTGGGGGAAAGGCTTCCGATTTGCCTTCAGAGCCACTGCAGTGCCAGGTGACTTCAGCCTGTTCTGGGATAGGGACAATCCCTGCCCCCTGGGCTTCCTTGGTTTGGGAGATGTCCTGCACAGGGAAACCCCAACCCCCCACTGTTTTTGGCCCCAGACTTTCTGGGGGATGCTGCCCGCACCCACCACACCATCCCGCCCCGATCTCCAGTCTCTGGCTAATGGCTTGTGAGGGGATAATTCTGGGTCCAAGTTCGGTCCCCCACCCACTCAGCTCTTTCCCCTCTGCTCCTGCTTCACCCATGACAAATCCATTCTCCTTGAATAAACTCTGCTACACCTTACTCTCTCCTAAAAAAATAAATAAATAAATAAATAATCTCTTTCCAAATCCTCCAGTTGCTGTCCCAGCTCATCCATGGGCTTTCCTTCGGTCTTGAGCATCCTGAGCTGCTACTCTGTCATTCTGGTATAAACATGATACGTTGTTTAAACTTACGTTTTCACAAATCCAAGAAATTCTTGTGAGTTCCAGAGAGCCAAATTGAAGGATACGCCTTTTTTTTATACAAAAAAAAAAAAAAAAAAAAAA
>NW_026068156.1:1248615-1262384 GCF_014885135.2 Alexandromys fortis | reverse complement strand
TTTTTGCCATGTGTGTTTTACACAGTGGCATGCCTTTGGTAGGGCCCACCAAAAGCATCCACTTTGCCCAAGCATCCTGTTTAATATGCGTGTGTGTATGTGGTAACTTAGCTTTAACTCTGTGTATATGTGTATAAAACTTAAATTCAACTGGGTATAAATGCACATATGTTTACTGTTAAATGTTACAATTGCCTGTCCATTATCTCTCATTCCAGACTACGAAAGCAATAAGTCTCGTATTTTAAATGTTTTAAATTGGTATGTACTCTTAAATTTCTTGCAAAAATACAGTATATTTAACCCAACCCTATTTTAAAATATTAAGCTGTTCTCTACTATTGTCAGTTCTACCGTTAAGCTTCTATTGCAAGCAGTTTTATCTTCTTTGCCTTTTACAAGTATAAATCTTACCTGTTAAGTTGAGAGCCAGTACAGTCGAGCTTAGACCCAGCTCTCCAGGCAAATTCTATGCTGTAGTTATAGCTTATCTATACCCCATAAACAGCCCTCAACTGCTCAGAGATCTGGGGAATATGGCATTTAAATGTTTAATTATTAAAAGACTTTTCATAACAGAGAGAGACAGGTTGGCTCCTAGCAGCAGCACTCTACTTCCTCCAAAGAAGACAGAAGACAAATGGGCACAAAACAACGTCCATCCATAATTCACGTCAACTGCCAAGCACTGACCACTGGCAAAACTGCCTTCATCTAAACTGAAGATCTCTAGATGTGGATAGAATCCCTGGAATCAACAGCCTAGCTGCTCAGGTCCAAGTAGACTTGTCTTTACAGATTTCTAACCCACAGGATCTTCAGAAGCCTGACAGGCCCTGTGCTAAACAACAAAAGGCAAATACAACCCTCAGTGACCATGAAGGCCCCTGAGGAGTAACTCTAGGTAGCCAACCAAGTAAGTTCTCTGTTGCTTTTTAATCAATAACTCAAGTAAATTTTATCCTTCTCAAAGATCTCTGATGCAGTTTGACAGCTGAGAAGTTTTGTCGGTTTAAAAGGACAGCCTCACTAAACAAATTTCAGTAAGATACAAAAATATTAGAAAATGCTAACTGATGAAGGATACACCTTAAATAGGTCAGATACACCCCTCTCAATTCCCTGGTACTAAAAAAATTTTTCTTCCTAAATTTAACTTTGTCCTCTGTTCTGCCAATACCTTGCCAGGTCCAAGAGACACGGGACAGTTCCATACCACAAAATATGGACCAGAGTAAAGAGTCCAGCTATCCCAGGATGTGACCAGCACCCAGCTTTCTCAGGTCCCCCCACAAAACAATGCCCACAAATAAGCAGGAAGCAGTCTTGAGAATCCACCATCACAATTCCTTTAACTGTTGTGTCTAACTTCCCGCCTTTTTATTATAAGAAAGAGATGGAAAGTGTTATGGTCTGCTGCGTCACACGCGATGACAGAGCTTACGCATGCACACAAGGGCTTACATAGCTGTGTCATATGTATGTGATGTAACCATGCCATACATGGGTCACGCAGGGCCTTTTAAGGTCGCTGGGGCAGATAGGTATTTTTACCTGAGGGCTGTCCACACATGCGTGGCCCTGGAACCCGGAAGTGCCAGCCATGCTGGTTGGCTAAAATCATAACAATATGTCTAACCTTTTTGCTTTCACTAACATTGGTAAGATGCAACTAATTGAGCAAACCGTATTTCCAGATTTAACTTATATATGCTTTTAAAGTTAAGCCTAAGCAACATTTGTCTAATTCAGATATCCCTAACAGATAATTATACCCTGATCCTAAAGCCCTTCAGAGAGCTGAGAATATAGCATTTTAATAATAAAAAAGCTTATAGAGACATACCAGCTACTAGCTGTATCTCCTCCAAACTGGAAGTTTGCTTTAAATGTGACAAAGCCAGTCACGCAGCAAAAAAAGCTGCTTCCTTTTTTTGTTTTTTTATATTTCAATCCCAACTGGGATACCATAATCTTTATTTCTTTATTTTAACAGGGTCTTGCTAAATATCAGACTGTTGGGGGAAACCCCAATACTCCTGTCTCTGCTTGCAGAGTGCTGAGATTATAGGCATACACAGTGGTATACAATTCAATTCTGATACCAAATACTTCGCACTTTAAATTCCTGCCAAGACCCTGCCTAGACTGGACAACAGGGCACTGGGAATCGATTCCCCCACTTTACCAAGACAAGGTAGGCCACTCTTCCCAAATCCCCAACCTTATCCTCCGCCCTGCCCCTGGTCACAGCCAACTTGGTAGCTCATTGGTTCATTGGCTAAGTTTCCTGTTAAAAGTACAGACAGGTATGTGCCTCATTCACATGTTTTATGGTTCAAGATAAACTGGTTTCAGATGTAACTTTGGAGGTTCAGAGTTTTAGCATTGATAAACACAACCTTGATGAACCGATAGAGGACCAACTACAAACAGTTTACTTGGGGTCCTTAAATTTCTGTGGATTTTACTGCCCCCAGCTTTTAGAGACAGGTTAGCATTAGAGAGGGTTTGGAACCCTGCAGGTATGTTCAACTCCCTCCTCCTCCACTTGCCCAGCCTCTTTTGTTCAGTGAATTAAGACTTAGAGGTGTTACTGAGAGTGTGGCTCAGACCACTGCAGACTTATATCTGTTGGATCTTGAGTTCAGTGCCTTCACCACTTGATCACCCTGGTGACACAAGGGATTCTTCTATAGTGGGGTTGGATTTGACTCACAGCCTCAGTCACAGAAGGTTCAGCAGTCGCCAGTTGCAGATTCTATGGTCTGAGTTCTAAATTCTTTGTGTTGAGTGATTTAGAAACTGTTTGGCTCCTTTGGATGAAAGCTAAAGAAATTAGGACGAAATAGAAGGCAGGCGTTCAGATGGAAAGGAGCCATTTGGATGCAGCACAGTGTTGAGCTGTATCCAGTTGGCACGGGGCTGTCAGGAGAGTGTTTTCACCTGAGGATGAGGGACGACTTAAAAAAATGAGTCACAGAAACTTGAAGCAGCTATTGCTTCTGCTGAATTTTTTTCTCCACAGCCAGCTCCTTTTCCATATCTCATTCTAAAGCAAAATCTTGAGTGGAGCAGAAATGAAGGATTTATTTAATGACCATAATGTCACTTAGAGAATTAATTCCCAAGCCAACATTGACTGTGTTGGTCACCGTGCTGAGAGAGGATGCTGTCTGTGTTAGCTCGGTTGGAGAATCATATCTCCTCTGCATGGGAAGGGATTGAACAGACTCAGACCCGAGTATCTCACCTGTGGCCACATAGCTTCAGGCAGATGGGAGTAGGAGTTTGGATCTGCAGTTTGGCTGCACAAGGAAATCACCCAGAGAGCTATGAAAAATGCTAATAACTGCTCCCACCTGCCGTGTCCCTCACTTAATTGGGCACTGGGGTTTTCTAAAGCTCCCTGGGTGATTCTCTTGTGCAACCATGGCTACGAATCACTGCTAATAAGTACAAACTACCAATTTCCTTGCTGAGGGAAGAACTAATCCAGGCTTAACTTTTGCTGTTGGAACACAGAAAAGGGATGCTGGACAGAAGCAAGTGCTGGGTCCTGGGTCCATTAGGACCCCATGTTCCATTTCAGCCTTGGGGACCAAGACAAAGCTGACTGAGAATTTACGGCAATGAATGAAGTTAACTAATGGTTATTAATTATTTTTTAAAAAGTATTGTCAAATATTCTTCTTCATTTTTAAACTAACAAAATTGTACATATGTATGATTTGAAATTGGCAGGCATTGTGGAATGCCTAATTAACATGGATTTCTTCGAGTTGCCTTTGTGATGTGAGTTCTCTAAATGTACTCTGAGATTTTTCCAGTGTTTGCTTTGCTGTCACCGTGTTGTTCAATAAATCTTCTGAATCTGCTCCTCCCAAGAAAAAAAAAGGCTTAAAGACATGTTTCACTGGGCTGAAACCAGGCCCTAGGAAAAATGTTTATGCCTTTTACCCAAAGCCAAAGTCTTCTGCTATGACACCAAAGAAGAGAAATCAACTCCAGCTGTTTACAGGTGCCTGCATGTTCCTGGGAAAAGCGTGTCAAGCCCAACCTGCAGGCGGCCCTCCAGATAGGCCATCCCTACACCAACTACGAGGATACCAACAGATCCAGAACTGGCAGGTTGACTTCACCCACATGCCCACTCATAAAAAAAAAAAAAAAAAATCCTTTGTCTCCTAACTCTTGTTGACACTTTTATAGGATGCATAGAGGCATTTCCCACGCCCTAAGTAACAGCAGGTGTGATGGTTCAGATACATCGTTCCATTTGGCATGCCATCTCCCCAAGTTCCTGGAACTTCAGGGCTGGTACCACCTAGTCAGGCTCAAGCAGGCACCTATCCAGCAACTGGGGTCTGATTTTCCAAGATGTCCCAGTGAAGGGCATATCTGCTCTCGTGTCTCGCTCATTCACCCTTTGTTTCTTTGTACAATCAGGGCATATCTCCGTCTCATTCTTTCTGGCCGTCATCATTCTCCCCGCGCCTATTTTTCTCCTTGTAATCCTGCCTCCTCTGCCTCCTCAAGGGACAGATGCCTGAGGTCTCCTGGAAGGCGGTTAACTAAATGCTTCTTCACCTTCACCTTTACCTCCCACCGAGCTTGCACCGCCCACCAACTCCTGACTCCTCCCTCCCCCTGTTGTCCTTTGCCAACAGGAAGTAGCCAGACTTGAACCTGTACCAGTAAGTATCCAAAATACGGGATGTTGGGAAGCTCCGCTGGGGTTTCGCTCCTCCCACTCCAGACCCCGCCCCTCAGAGAGTCCACCATCAGCAGCTGCTCCGCTACAACTGCTCAAGACCACCTTCAGGCTATTTAAGACCTAGTCACCAGCCCTGCCACATGCTCTCTCCTGCCTTCCCAAGAGTCACTGGGAATTGCTTCACTCTACTCTCTTTATTAAATCTGGATTTGTTAATTCGGTCTGATTCGGCTTATTGCATCAGCATGTTGAGCTTGCGTTCCTCTTTGGTGATGGTGAAAATAAAACCTGGGAATGAAGTGTAAGCTTCTCAGCGATGACGGCACTGAGTGAGTTGTGGTCCATTCACATCGCGGACAATTATCAAGCAGTTCTTTAAATGAACTTGAACTGTAGTGAGTGAGCTGAGAAATTTCTTTAGATACCTTGATAAATAACTATATTCAGGGCTGCGGAAATGGCGTAGTGCATAAGAGTGCTTGCTGTGCAAATACGAAGACCTGAGTTCAAATCCCCCCCCCTCAGCATTTATTTAAAGAGCTAAACTGTGGCTGCATAAGACTTTCCAATACTGTAGAAGTTGTTGGGACTTGCTGGCTGCCAGTCTAGCTCCAGGCTCGGTAAGAGACTCTGACTCAAGAAAAAAAAGGCGGAGAGCGATAGAGAAGGACGCCCAGCTTCTTCCTTTAGCCTCTGTGCACAGGCACACATAACTCCCCTAGGCTCAGAGAGAGAGAGAGGAGCCAGTGCTGGTGAGATGGTTCAGTGGGAAAGGGCACTTGCTGCCAAACCCAGAAACATGAGCTGATTTCTCAGGACCCACAAAACATGAAGGAGAGGACTGACTCCCAAAAGTCGTTCTTTGACATCTGTATGTTCACTGTGGCACAAGTGCACCATACACACATCACACCTCGTACCACACACACAGAGTAGGGGAGTAACAAGCAACTTTTAAACTTTTTACTAAAATATCATAGATTGAGAAGAATAACATTCTAAAACTAAATATCAGAGCAAGAACGCTGGCCAGAGTGGCACATGGCACCCTAGCACTCGGGAGGCAGAGGCGGGAACATCTCTACAGGTCACACAATGAATTCAGGGGCGGCTGGAGCTAGAGGAGACCCTGTTGTGAGTACGAAAGACGAGAGAATAGTTTGTTCCAGAAATACTAACTCCTAAACTAGATGTGGTGGCTCACACACCTTAAACCCGGGATTCGAGAGCGGAGACAGGAGGACTGCTAACAGTTGAGCTCTGGAGGGAGGCTCTCTCTTTGGTTTTGAGAACCTCAAAATCATTTTTTTTTTCAAAATTCACGCAACATCTTTCTCTAGGTATTGATTTCAATAGAAAAAGACATCTGGCTGAATGGTAGTGGCACACACCTTTAATCCAAGCACTCGGGAGGCAGAGGCAGGCAGATCTCTGTGAGTTCAAGGCCAGCCTGGTCTACAAGAGCTAGTTCCAGGACAGGAACCAAAGCTACGGAGAAACCCTGTCTCAGAGAAAAGAAAAGAAAAGAAAAGAAAAGAAAAGAAAAGAAAAGAAAAGAAAAGAAAAGAAAAGGAAAGGAAAGGAAAGAAGAGAGAAGAGATCTGGTCCATCTATATAACCATGATTCTTTCATATACCTTTTATTTAATTTTAGATTTATTTTACTATCTTATATGTATGAGTATTCTCCCCACTTGTATGTATGTGCACCGTATGTATGCCTGCTGCCCTAGGAAGCCAGAAGAGGTTGTTATAGCTCCTGGAATTGGAATTACAGACAGTTGTGAGCTGCCGTGTGAGTGCAGGGAGTCAAACTCCGGTCCCCTGCAAGAGAAGCAGTGCTCTTAAGCACTGAGCCAATTTTCCAGCCCATCATACACATGTTTTAAACATTCTAGGGTTTTTTGAGATTTATTTTTGTTGTTTTTAATTTGTGTGTGTGTGTGTGACACAGAGAGAGAGAGAGAGAGAGAGAGAGAGAGAGAGAGAGAGAGAGAGAGCACACACAAACAAAAGTAGGCCAGTCGTGAGCTCCTCAACACAGGTGCTTAGAACCAAATTCAGAACCATGGCAATAGTAGCCAGGGCTCTTAACCCCAGAGCATCTCTCTAGTCCCTAGGTGCCACATTTTTAAAGAAAACAAAATGACATTTAAAATTTTTAATTACATTTTATTTGTGTGTGTGTGCACATGTGCACGTGCATGTGGGGGGTGTGGGTATGTACATGCCACAGCACTTGTGTGGTGGTCAGAAGACAACCTGTAGGAGTCAGTTCTCTCCTTCCACCGTATGGGTCTCGGATATCAAATCAGATCATCAGGCCGTGTGCAAGGGTATTACCTGCTGAGCGATCACACACGGCCCAAGAGGGCATTTCAATAATACAGTGGACCCAAACACTGTCCCTTTCATTTTCTGTTGATTTGTGTGTTCATGTCTGTGCATCATGTGTGTGTGTGAATGTGTGGAAGACCGGAAATATGTGTCAGGTGCCTTCCTCAGTTGTCTGTTATTTTTGAGACAGGTCTCTCATTGACCTGGAGCTCGTTGAGTTTTCTGGGGTGACTGGCTGGTAAGTCCCAAAGATCTACTTCTTTGTATCTCCCCAGTGCTGGGCTCACACACGCAGGCACACTGGCTTCTCTGTGTATGCTAGGTTCCAAACTCAGGTCCCTGGCTCTCACAGCAGACACGTTGCTGACGAAGCCTTCTCCCTAGCCTTCCCGTTGGTATTTTTTTAAAAAGTATTCAGGAGGCATGTTATTTTTTCATTCCTGCACAAAACATTCTAAATGTGGTATATATTTTCCATTTGCATCTCAATTTTGTATGGCTTCATTTCTAATACTCACACGTAGTCACCTGGGCCACTGACCACCTAGAAATGGCACCTTTCTGAAGAAAATCTATGCCACAAGGTATAACTGCCAGCATAATCGTGCAAAACTATTATGTTATAAACAACAACTTTCTGATTAGACCTGAGGCCTGCTTCATAGAGAGGAATTCATGCCTGGTCCTTCAGTCCGGATCAAAATTCCAGAACTTGGGAGGTCATAACTCTAAGAGAGACCCTACTGCTGTTGTTTTGCTAACTGATCATGTTGTCAACATGCCTTCTAAATGTTTCTGTATATACATGTGCTCACAGCCTCTTTCTGCAGCAGGTAATGCAGAGACTCGTGTCTGATCAAGGTTGAGAACAAGTGACCTTTGAATGCTTAGCCCTAAATGAGGCGTCTATATCGACCCCACCAAGGGAACACTGCAGAAGAGGGGTCAGAAAGAATGGAAGAACTGGAGAATGTGGAAGGGTGCTGTGAATGGCCATTCTAGACCTGCCATGACCACTGCCCTCATGAAGTCCCTGCAGAACGGTCTGCACAGGGTCAAGCCAAGTTCAGTCAACATTCCCACAGGCGGCTCAATATACTCACTGTGTTATTTAAAAAAAAAAAAAAAAAAAAGAAGGGGGAGGATGTGAAGAAGGGGCATGTTGAAGTGTGTCTACAGAATTCAGACAGATGCATATGTGCGTGAAATTGTCAAAGAATAAATAAAAGATCCTTTAAAGAGGAAGGGAGAAGAGAGAGACGTGATAGTCAATGAGATAGTTCAGCCAGTAAAGGCACCTGATGCCAAACTTAAGAACCTGCCTTCAGTCGCCAGGACCAACCAATAAACATGGTAAAGAACAGAATCAATCCCTCCCTACAAGTTGTTTTTGACCTCTACATGAGTACGTGGTGATATGTGGGTGCACACACACGCACAGACATGCACTTACATACGCACTACACAACACACACACACACACACACACTAATAAATAAAGGTAAATTTGAATTTTAGGGAGGAAAAGATGATCTAGGCCAAGGCTTGGGTGCCCTCTAGTGACAAATCCCCTGAACCTCACTTCTTGGCATCTGTGTCCTCCAATTTAGATCTGGTCCTCCTGCCTCCAGGATATACCCAACCTCCCAGCTTTCCAGGCCCCCTCTCAGTCTGAACCCCATTCCATCTTCACAAGGCACTGCCACCCATTTCTCCCACCCACACCAGACTTTTCAAATTTATTCATTCACTCGGTCTGATTCCGTGAGCTCTTACTGAGTACTGAAGATGATGCCAGAAAGTCCTTTAGTCAAGCTTGCGCATCTGGGTTTGAGAGCTTGCATTTAACCAATTCTGTCCTCGGGTCTTAGTTTTTTACAACTGATCCTGGGCTGTACACCTTGTGTGGAGGATTGTTGGAGAGAC
This sequence comes from Alexandromys fortis, assembly GCF_014885135.2. NCBI lineage: Eukaryota > Metazoa > Chordata > Mammalia > Rodentia > Cricetidae > Alexandromys > Alexandromys fortis. Next base: position 1,253,404 of record NW_026068156.1, on the reverse strand, counting down.
TCCTTGCAATAATAAATGTACTTGGCATACATAGTAGATGTTGGATTAATGTTTACTTTATTAATAAACTGCAGGTTTGGGGCAGGGTAGGATGCTTCCAAGAAGAGCCTCAGCCATCAAGGTTGACCGTGGATAGGTAGAGATGGCAGGGCTACAGAGTAGGTGCAAGATCTTCTGTCCGTCCAGCAACGCTAATTCACACCCAGCCCAGGGGTCCCAGTCTGCAGAACACAAACCTGCAGTCGCCCCCAACAGCAGGTCATTCCTCAGTGGCTCCCCAGTGCTCTAACATAGCATTCAAGAGCCCTTTCTTCTCTCATAGACGAGGGCTCAGAAAGTGTAAGACCCAACGGAAGGCGTAGAACGTTGAGGTGTGCTTGTTTTCCAGGTGTGACAGATCTGTTGCACTTTTTTTTCCTTTGGTTTTTTTGTTTGTTTTTGTTTTTGTTTTCTTGAGGCAGGGCTTCTCTGTGTAGCCCTGGCTGTCCTGGAACTCACCCTGTAGGCCACTGCCTCTGCTTCGTGAGGACTGAGATTAAAGGCAGTGCCCTGCTCAGCTGCACTCTTACTCAGCATCTATGACTATCTGCACAGACCGGACCCATCAACCTTCTGCCATGCAGAGTGGGGAGGAGCTCACCAGACTCTCCCACCCCTAAGGGTCTATGAACAGGTAGTTCATGATTGCTGGGAAAGGAGAGATATTTTCTTCAGTGTGCTAGCCACTAGTAAGGAAGTTCCTGCTGCCACGTCCACCTTCCCTGCCCTCCCCACCACAATGGACTGTACCCACACTGGAACAATAAGCCTGGAACAAGATAAACCCTTTCTCCCTCAAGCTGTTTTGTCTGGGTGTTTTTGTATTCCCAACAAGAAAGTAACATGGCGGGCTCTAACTCTAATGCATGAGCTGACTTTGCGGAGCCCATTCTCTATGGCGCGATAGATGCCTTGCTCAGCCTAGGCATGAAGGGTGGGGGTGGGGCTTGGTTCTACCTCAACGAGGTGAAGGGGCAGACTTAGTTGACTTCCCAGGGGAGGCCTTAAACTCTCCGAGGAGCAGATGGGAGGTGGGGTGGGTGAGGGATGGGAGAAGGGGGAGAAGCAGGAGGAGAGGAGGGAGAGGAAACTGGGAGTGATACAAATAAATAAATAGACCCCCCAAAGGCTCATGTATTTAAACACTTGGTCCCCCATTGGTGGCTCTGTTTGGGGGCTTATGCAAACTTTAGGGCAAGGAGTCTTAGTGGAGGCATTAAGTACTGAAGGCAGGTCTTGAGACTTAATAGCTGTGTTCCACTTCCTGGTCTCATTCCCTCTTCCTACCTGCAGTGGAAATGTGATCTTTCCACTTCCTCCACCTTGATGACTTCTAACCCTGTTGGAACTAGAGGCCAAAGTGAAACCTTCCTTGCTTCTGGCCATGGTATCTTATCATAAATACACACACACAAAAAGAAACTAACGCAGTAATTAAAACACAGACGGGGCCGTTTTCCTAGGCTCCCAACACTGGAGTATCAGGAGGACACATCTAAGACCATAGAGGAAAGGGTCCAGGGTGTGTCCTTGCTTCTGATCTCCAGTCCTTTCCTGGCTTGTGAGATAAGGGTGCCTGCCCGAACATCTCTAAACCTCAGTTTCATGATCTGGGTAATGGGTGACAGCAAGGCCTCAGGAACCTGTTGTGAGAGTCACGAGTGGCACACAAAAGGGAGGTGGAGTGTGTTTACTGTAGTATGCCCTCAGGGGTCAGCTCCACTCCCTGCCTCCTCTCAGGTCTTGCCTGGCCTCCACTGAGCCCTTCCCAGGTTCTCCCTCAGCCTCATTCCCAGGCATCCAGCCAAGCTCATCCAGCCATGTGCTGCAGCTTCCCGTCCACCAGCTGCTTCCTGAGTGCAGACAAAGAAGGCTCTGTCCCAGCCACCCACCCCAGCAAGCCCAGCACATTACACACTAGACTGTGAGTTTCCGCCCATCCCCCATCCACCATGTCACTGGTATTGGACTTAGGGCCACATTTTGGGCCCTAGGATAGTACTCCCTAGATAAGTCGATTGAAGTAGTCAAATTAAAAGTGAAAAGCAGATTTATTCAATGTGATCATATTGAGAAGACAGATAAAGAGACACAGTGACCCCCTCAACCCCCAAATGTTTAAGTAGAAGCCAGAGCTGTTGTTAGTATTCAGGCATCTGTGCTGGCCTGCTGTTGGGGTCCTGACAGGGTATGTCGTCAGCTGCAGCCACTAGGAGTACCTCCTGTGCACATGTGCTATGTTCTTTATAAAAGGTGGGCCTTGACCACCTCCTCTTGCTCTCTCATCCTCTTTCTCTCTCTCTCTCTCTCTCTCTCTCTCTCTCTCTCTCTCTCTCTCTTCCTCTCTCTTTCTTTCTCTTCCATGTCTTTCTCTTCTGCCATTCTTTTTTCTGCCACTCTTGTCCCCAGGGACTGGTCTCTCACCCCTTCTCTCTTCCAAAAATTCTCCTATGTGTGCCCTGCTGTATGACATGACTCTCTCTCCGGCCAATTTTTAAATTATAACTTTGGTACCATGAAACTTGACAGGCCCTCCCAGTACTCTGAGGCAGGCCGAGACCCTCGAACCTGGTCCACATACAACAACCCTGCTTCTCCGACTAATGGAGCACTTGGCTCCTCCATCCAACACCAGCATGGTTGGTCGGACTCGTTAAGCCCTGGTACCAGGCAACCACGGCTCTCTCGGACTTGGAGCCTTGAGTGCACAAGTTGGAGGTATAGATGGTGCCAAAGTTCCCATGAATGAGGTAGATAAGTGAGACCCAATGGTCTGTAATTTCTAGAGTCCCAGGAATTCAGAGAGGGTCGATTTCAAGAAGGCTCAGGCTACTCAGTGATTCGTCAGACACAGAGCAGGGTCCCAAGGATGAGACAGAGGGAGATTGAGTGGGCACAGTGTGTGGGGTAGAGAAAGAAGATCCTCTCGCTGTGCCAACTCAATATTCCTCTACCTCATCCTTGGGACCCATGTCATACACCTCCTCACTCCCAGTGGGCTGTCTTTTGGAGACCCACTAACCACTCCTTTCAAATCAAATCTGGCCTCAGTATTCATTGGACCAGACAGTTGTGGAACCAAGAAAGAATTCTCCACTTTCTTTTTTATTGCTCCAAAAGCTGCTTGTGTCTGTCCTCCTGCCCTAAATGCCCTGTCTAGGTCTGCTGAATGTGGGACTCAGAGATGGAGACAGTCCTCAGGAAAGATAGAATGATAGCGGTTAGTGCTCCTGAAAACACACCCTTGTTAAAATGTCACAGGAACTTCACCTCTACTGGGACCCCACACCCTTAAGCTTCAGAGGACACTGAGATCAACTGCCTTAACCCCAAATGCCAGAAGAATGAGGCTTCGCCCCGCAAACTCTACCGAATCGGAAAGTCCATATGGAAGTGGATGCTCTCCTTCCTGACCCCTCTCCTGGTTCTCCTACTTTTAACAACTACACCCTCCTTCATCAGTTTCCTCTCTATGTGTTTCCAATGATACATTCAAAACTCTCTGATCAAATAACTAATTAGCTATTGTCACAGGACTATCAACTGTTAGCCACAGAGCTAGAGGCATAAGACTACTAAACTTGTCCAGATGATGGGAACCAACAGCACCCCAGAGGTATCCATGTCCCCCAGATTCAGAAAAGAAACTCACAGAACAAATTCTAATGTAACTCTGACTATTCTTTTATTTAAAAGGAACTAATTCTACAATGGCTGCCCTCAGAAATCAACCACCTATGTCTCCTGGTAAATTAGATAGAAAGCAGGGGTGTGGGTGGAGCTGTGGTGATGGGGAAGGATGGTAAGACTCCAAAAGTTCAATTATCATATTACTCACTCATAATTGGTTTTTAGACATAAAACAAGGATAACCAGCCTACAAATCACAATCCCAGAGAACCTAGACAACAATAAAGATGCTAAAAGACACATATATGGATCTAATCTACATGGGAAGTAGAAAAAGACAAGATCTCCTGAGTAAATTGGGAGCATGGGGAGCATGGGGACCTTGGGAGAGGGTTGACGGGGAAGGGAGAGGCAGGGAGGGGAGCAGAGAAAAATGGAAAGCTCAATAAAAATAAATAAAAAAGAGACTCCAAAAGTCCATAGTCTTAACATTAATCAATGGAATTCTGATAAGCTATGAATCTGGCAGAGTACTACCATTATGCAAGTATACTACTATTTTTGTAATGTAGATTTCAGTACAGATTACAGTACTGAAATGGCAATGCTAATGTTTCTAAAACTTACCTTTTCACAAACTCAGAGAATTCTTGTGAGCTCCAGGGAGTTGACTTAGATCTGTCTCAGACAGCATTTTGCTAGGTCCAAGCAGCACCCGATGGTTCCACAGAGCCTGGACAATGAGGTGAAACAGCCAGTCACCTCAGGATGTAGGCAGGATCCTAGACTTCTCAGGTCCTCCCAAAGATGATCGACACCTCACAGGTCAGCAGGAAGCAGTCTCAAGAACATGCTGTCCTCATCCCCACCTCATCTGCTACCCCTAACTACTTATAATAAGCAAAGGGGAGAGAGAAATGTTAGTATTCAGGCATCTGTACCGGCCTGCCCATGGGGTCCTGACAGGATACATCCTCAGCTGCAGTCACTGAGAACACCTCCTGTGCACATTTGCTATGTTCCCTTATAAAAGGTGGACCTTGCCCACCTCCCCTCCCTCTCTCTCTCTCTCTCTCTCTCTCTCTCTCTCTCTCTCTCTCTTTCTCTCTCTCTCTCTCTC
>NW_026068156.1:1158537-1248572 GCF_014885135.2 Alexandromys fortis | reverse complement strand
CTCTCTCTCTCTCTCTCTCTCTCTCTCTCTCTCTCTCTCTCTCTCTCTCTCTCTCTCTCTCTCTCTCTCTCTCTCTCTCTTCCTCTCTGTCTCTCTCTCTTCTACCACTCTTGTCCCCAGGGACAGCTCTCTGCCCGCCCCCCGCCCCATTCTCTGCCCCCTCTCTGTCCTTCTCTGCCCCTTCTCTCTTCCAATAAACCTCCTATGTGGGCTCTGTTATATGACGTGACTCCCTTCATACCATTTTTAAATAAATTATAACAGCTATTCATGCCATTCTCTAGTCAAGGTGTGACCCTGCCCATCACTGACCTGTTCTGGGGGAATTCCAGTTTTGTGTTATTACCACAGTCTAACAGCCTCAGCCAAGGACACAAATGTCTCAGCAGATTATCTCCATCCATCTTAACCAGTCAGTCACACCAGCCTGTCCCCAGTCCTGGCCTTGGGCTCTTGAACACATCCTACCTCCTCTATCCAGATCTTCAGCTCAAGATCACACAAGTGGACAGAATTAAAGATACCCCCACTCTGGGCTTACAGCCCTAATGCCTGTCCCCAAGAGGGGCCTCTGGGGAAGCACAGAAAATCAAAGGATGGTGTATATAAAAGGAAGGGCTAGAGTCACATTAGAAGAATGGCAGAGGGTGTGGAGAGGGATCTCAGGGGTGTGACATCATAACACACAGCAATGCCATTGTGGGAAAAGGGAGAATGTGAAACTATTTGATGTTAGAAGGTGGTACACATGTGTAATTCCAGCACTTGGGAGGATGAAACAGGAGGACTGTGCATTTTTGGCCAATCTGAACTACATGGCAAGATTGGAGTGGGGGACAGGAGTTATTCAGAACTTGGGAGACTGAAGCAGGAAGATTGGGAGTTCAAGTCTGCTGTGGAGCAATCTTTGTACACTGCAAATATGTATTGTGCTCATTGTTTAAAAAAAAAACCTGGCTGATGGCTAGGTAATATTTTGGAGGCAGAGAGAATGCTGGGAAAAAGAAGGGCAGAGTCAGAGGAGTCACCAGTCAGACATGAGAGGAAACAGGAGGTACAAGATGAAAGAGAGTTAATGCCACATGATAGAGTGTAGATATATAGTAATGGGTTAATTTACGTTGTAAGAGTTAGCTAGTAACAAACCTGAACTATTGGCCGAGCATTTACAATTAATAGTAAGTCTCTGAATGGTTATTTGGGCTTCAGTTGGTGGAGCAGTGCTGACCATGACAAAACACTCCATAGCTAATCTTAGTTGTCAACTTGACTACATCTGGAACCAACTAAATTCTAAACAGATGATACACCTGTGAGGGATTTTCTTGACTGGATAATTTTAGTTGGAAAGACTCATCCTAAATCTGGATCGCACCTTCTGGTGGCATAAACATATCAACTGGTTATTCAATCCCAAATGGTCATCCCTGAAAAGATATACATACAAATAACATTATACAGAATGAGCAGGTTGTAGTTCTGTATGTAGGAATATGGAAATATATATACACAGGCATATACATGTGTAACAATTAAAGAAGCAAGGGCGAGTGCATGGGAGGAGGGGTTGGAGGGAGGAAGAAAAGAGGGGAAATTATGTAATTATTATAGATTCATCAAAAAGTTAATATGAAATGAAAAAAAGACCATGAAGAAGAAAGCTTTTGGTTTTTGCCGGCTTGCCCTCTCTCTCACTGGCAAGTTTATCTGTCCTTCACTGGTATTAGAATCAGGAATTAGTTTTGGGGGACATTCTAGTGTTGATTGAAGACCAGTAGTTCTCTAAGAATCCTCCAGGACTTCAGCACCAGATTGGGACTGGTAAAACACCCAACCACGTGGACTAAACAGAGATTTTCAAACTTTCCTTTGTGAGACAGTCAATGTTGGGCTACCAGGACCACAGACAATAAGCTGTTCTAATATATCACACTCATGTGTACACACACACACACACACACACACACACACACACACGAGATCATCAATGTTGAACTACCAGGACCACAGACTATAAGCCTCTCTAATAGATCACACTCATGTACACACACACACACACACACACACACTGTACTCATTCTTTAGTTCTGTTTCTTTAGAGAACCCTGCCTAATATGGTGAGTCTGAGGCCAGCACAGGCTTTATGAGACCCTATCTCATAAACAAATACCAGAGACCATGAATCTTTAGAGATGGTTCAGGGAGTAAAGTGTTTGCTACACAAGGACAAGAACCTGAGTTCAGACCACCAGCATGACATTGTACTCATGTGACTCAGAGGCAGGCAAGACAGGAAAATGTCTGGAGCCTGCTGGCCAGCCAGTCTAGACAAAACAATGAGATGTAGGTTCACTGAGAGACATTTTCTCCAAAAATAAGGTAGGGGTTATCAAGATTGCTTGGCAGGTAAAGACACCTGCTGTCAACTCTGGCCACCTGGGTCTGCGCCCCAGGACCTATAAGTTGTATGTAAACTATATACATATCATGATACATGTGTACCTCAACACACATAATACACATAAATAAATATATGCAATTAAAAATTAAAGTGGAAAGCAATATTTGACCTATGTTGACTTTAGAAAACACTCAAGTACCAGAGACCAAGTGATTTGTAAAGAACGGAATCTTAAGCCAGGCATGGTGGTATGTGTCTCTCATCTTGGCACTTGAAAGGAAGGTCCAGGCAGAAGACCATCCCAAGGTCAAGTTCTCAGCACAAATATTTATTTGCCCCAGAAGGACAGAGAGCAGGGAATAAGAGACAAAGGCAGGAGACAGAGAATGAGGGAGAAGGGGAAGGAAACAAGGAAGAGGGGGCAGGGGTGTTTGTCCCAGGGGACAAAGGACTGCCTTTGGATTGACAGGAGACAGATATGGCCCTTAGGAAAACAGCAGTTTATAAAGGTACAAGGGGAAAACCTGTGCGAGGATAAGGTGTTTAGTTTTAATTGGGTATGTTAATTAGGATACTCAAAGGGGTTTCTGATTGTTGGACTTCAATATTTTAATAGCTGGACCTTGGTGGTTAACCTCAGGAGGAGAAAGTGGCCAAATGAGGGAATAGACCTTGGGGGCTAGCTGTAGGAATGTAATCTAATAGTTTTTTAGCAAGGCAAAGGGAATGGGGGAAAGGGGCAAGGCCTGCCAAAGCCATGTTTGCCTCGCTTGAGCTGGTCAGAGTCCCTTAATGAGTTCAAAGCATCTTCGTAGGGAAGCTAATGTTTGGTGACAAAAAACAATGTGTATGAATGTGTCTGATAAAGGATCCAGACATGGTGGCCCCTGTCTGCAATCCTGGCACTCACAAAGCTGAAGCAGATGGATCACCTCAAGTCAACAGCTAGCCTGAGTCACACAGTAAGATCCTGAAAAGAAAATCAAGCCAGGGGTAGCGGCGCACGCCTTGAATCCCAGCACTCAGGAGGCAGAAGCAGGTGGCTCTCTGTGAGTTCAAGGTCAGCCTGGTCTACAAAGTGAGTTTCAGAACAGCCAGGGCAGAGAAGCTCTGTCTTGAAAAACTAAAAATAAAAAATAAAAATAAAATGAAACAAAAAAGAGAACGAAAAGAAAAGAAAGGAAATTAAGTAGACAAAAAGTGTAGGGTCCTAGCAGGCACAGGGTGGCGCTGGAATGTCCAAATAAGAGCCTGATATTGTGATAGGCTTCAGCAGAAGTTTGGTGGAGATCAGAAACAATGGTAAGAAACGGGAATTCAAGATGCTGAGATTGTGCTGAGGCGATGGCTCAGTCGATAAAATTGCACACAAAAACATCTAAGTTTTATCCTTAGAAACTGGAAGATCCCTGGGGCTTACTGTCCAGTAGGCCCAGCCTAGCTGGTCAGTTCTGGTCCAGTGAGAAATCCTCTGTTCAGATACAAGATGACTCCTGAGGTTGCCCCAGCCTCTATACACACACACACACACACACACGCACACACGCACATATGCACACATGTATGCATGCGCACACACTCATGCACACGTACACACATACACCTCCCTACATATGGGACCTCTCCAGGTTTGCTTTATTCCTATACTAAACAACACAATCAAAAGTAACAGTGGGGGGGAAGGGTTTAACTGAAATAAAATGAGATATAATATACTAAAGTTTAAATCGGGCCTATCAAATTGAAACCACTCAACAATGCTTCAAACTGTTTTGGTTTTTGCTTTTGTTTTTCAATACAGCATTTCTCTGTTTAACCCTGGCTGTCCTGAAACTTGCTGTGTAGACCAGGCTGGCCTTGAACTCAGAGATCTGCCTGCCACTGATGCCTGAGAGGTTAAAGTTGTACACCACTACCACCTGGCACCACTTCAGATTGTTTATAAGTATTTAGCTGGAGGCTTCACCCCACTCCTGGCATAAGCTTCCTCCCCTGGGAGTTGCCTTAGTCCAAACTCCACCTCTGAGAAAGCCCGCCAACTGGTAACCCCTCCCCAGGGAAGGTCAAGACCACTCCCACAGGCTATTTAAACTGCCCCCCCCAGAATAAACACGTGGTCTCCCAGTTTTGTGTGCTCTCCCCTCCTCTCTCTTTGCCTCTCCACGTTTTCCCATGGTCACCCAGGAGTATTGTCATCCATTAAATATGGGTATCTTTTAATTGGGTCTGATTTGGTTTGACTGGGATTGTTTGTGTCAGCAGAGAGGTTTGTTTGTTTGTTTGCTACATTCTAGAATTGCTATGATGCTGCATGGTCAGCGCATTTAGCTTTGGGGATTACCCTGAGAAAGCTGATGTTTTGGGGGAAGAGGAAGCTAAAACAAATTGGGTTTGCTAGCTACATAGAATTTTGCTGGGTGGAGTAACCATTTTAGATCCAAGAAACAGCTTCTGTCATATTCAAGATTATTGGTGGTGAGTTATTCCCAAAGTAGCAGTGAAATTGCCAAAAATGTCAATCAAGGAGATGCCTCCAGAGTCTGGGGGATGAAGCTCAGCAACAAGGGAGGATAAAATTCCCTAAGATCCCCCCATGTGGGTTAGATACAGGCTCAGCAGTATCTAGAGTCTGCACCTCACCAGTTCTAGAGCCTGTGCCTAGAACCCCCAGTGGGACTAGGAGTGGGCTCATCTACAGAGCACTTGTTTCCTTTGTGTGAGACCCTGAGTTCAGTCTCCAGTAACTGAGCTGGATTCTACATCTTCTCTATGCTAATGTTTTCATTCTGTCTGGGTGGAGACAGTGTCCCTAAAGATAACAACTGAGACCATCTCCTACCCTGCACACTCTTGTGTAAAGGCACATTAAACTAAAAGTCGGTATACATTTTGTGGAACTTTTCTTTTTTCCTTCTTTTTTAGGAATTTTTCCTAACTAAGTCCTTTGAAGTGGGAAGACCCACCATAACCCACATCTTTTGAGGTGAGAAGCTCCACCGTAAGTCTGGCCCACACTTTCTGGAGGCAGCCTATGTAAAGGAGGCGGAAAAGGAAGCTTGCTCTCTTTGCCTGCTTGCCCTCACTCTTGCCCGCATTCCTTCCCGGGCATTAGAACCTCCTGCTTTGGGATTCTGGCCTTATACTGAAGACCAGCTGAGACAGGCAGCCTCAGGACTGAACAACCACTGGATTCTTGGACTTGCCTTTGAACTTAGACAGCCATTGTTGAACCAGCTGGACCACAGCTTGTATGTATGTGTATGATGTATATGTATATTTTATCAGTTTTATTCCTCTAGAGAACCCTGACTAACGCACAGGTGAATTACCATACCTACAATTATCCTTGCCCCAGCAGGAAAAGGGGAGACCTCCCAGGTAAGTCTTGGGGACTCCCTGTGCCTACTATCTTCTGATCACCCCGCACACCCCAGCCCCACCTCAGGACCACCCATAACTCCATTGTAAACATGACCCTTAGGAGTTCAGTAGTTCCAGGAACCCCTTGCCTCTCTGTAACTCCTTGGAGTTGCAAGCCAGCTTCAGGCCTTCCCCCAGCCTCAGCCTCTCTCAATTCTCCCCGCCCAGGCTGAGAGGTGCAACCGCACCCTCCCCCAAACCCCTCCCGCCCTCAATTCGGAGCTAGGCACGCGGCGGCTCAGCCCTCCCAGGCTTTTGCCTTGCTGCTCCCGGGGTCCCCTTGGCTCGCGCATCTTGTCAGTTGCCTCTTCGAGCAGCACCCTCAGGTAGGGAAAGGCGGTGCCTGTGAAACAGTGACCGCCGGGAACGCGGAGGAAGGGAGGTCCAGCAGTAGCAGAGGGAGGTCGGTTGGCCGCGACGACGGAGTGGGGGATTCCTTTGTCTGCAGCCAGGCAGCCCCTGGCCCAGCCCCCTTCCCCTCTCCACTATCCACTGGGCGCGCTCTTGTAGGATGCCGGGAAACCCCGTACTCCGCAGGACCTGAGCTTCCAGTTTCTGATCTGCAGGTGAGGGCGGAGCGAAGCACCACCCTGAGGATCCCACAAGGTGCTGTGGCTTTGACAATGGTGACTGGATGTCGCTGCCCAAGTACTCTCAGGGATGCCTCTTTCCTGGGACTCCTCGTTCTTCGCTGAGGCAGTAGAGGAAGCTACAGCGAGGGGCAAGGGGGGCACATCTTCCCATCCAAGTTCCGCTTGCCTTTGAGGCAACTTAACTCATCCAAGTAATCTTGGGGACCTAACTCTCAGAGTTTGGGACTGTGGGAGGGTCCGGAGAGTTGGCCATGTTAAGCAGATCCCCTTGAAGTAAGACAAGTGTCCCTGTCCCCTTCCCCTGCCTGGTCGTGCCTCTAAGTCAGAGTGTCTCAACCTGTGGGTCGCCACCCCCTTTAATAAATCATCTCCAGAAATATTTACATTACAATTCAGAACAATAGCAAAATTACAGTTATGAAGTAGCAACGACAGTAATTCTTGGATGGGGTCATCACAACACCAGGAACTGTATTAAAGTATTAATACAGTTAATACGTTAGGAAGGTTGAGAACCACTGCTTTAAGTTAACAAAAGCTTGGGAACACCCGGTCAGACTTTCGCTTCTCCTCAAAGGCCCAGAGTTTTCATTCTGCAAACTGTTTATGGGCTATGTATCCCAGAAGGCCTTAAACTCACTATCTTCTTGCCTCTACTTTTCCACAGGGTGTTATTATATGTACGCACCACCACACCAGAGCTGGCCCCGGGGATCAAACCTAGGGTTTCATGCATTCTGGGGAAGCACTCTGCCAACTGAGTTACATCCTGGTCTCCATCCAAACCTTTTACAAAAGAAACATAACACACTGATTTTCCTACCATTTAGAAATGTATTTAGTTTCTGGGACACGGAGTGGGGCGGGACTGGGGCCGGGGAGGAAGCATGTGTGGAGGTCAGGGAACAGCTTGTGGGAATTGGTTCTCTCCCTCCACTGTGTGAGTCCATGTGAATCAAACTTAAGTCCTCAAGTGCCTTTACTGGGCTGAGCCTTCTCACCAGCCCAACCAACTCTTTTGGGAAATCGCCTTGACCTGCTCCCACACTCCTTCTTCCCGGCCAAGGAAAGAGTCAACCGTTCTGGGAGGAGGAGGTGGCTGGACCTTGCATCTTCTCACTAACCATGTGATAGTCTTGCTTTGTCCAAAGTGAACTAGATGCAAATGTTGTCAGAATGCCCAGCTGCCTCCTTTGACTTAGCCACTTATTTAAGTTTGGAATGTGTGATGTGCATGCATGTGTGGGTGCACACATGTACACATGTGTGTGGAGGTCAGAGGTCAACCTCAGGTTCTGTTCCTCAGGCGCCATCACCTTGGTTCTTGAGACAGGGTCTCTCACTGACCTGAAACTCACCAAGTAGGCTAGACTGACTAGTCAGTGAGCCACGGATCTGTCTGCCTCTTCTTCCCCAGCGCTGGAATAAGAGCAAGTCCCATGGGACTGGAGTGGATGGCTCAGGGGTTAAAGCATTTGTTGATTTCAGAGGTCCTGGGGTCAATTCCCAGCATCCATATGGAGACTTAAAATCAATTACACTCCAGTTTCAGGGGATCAAATGCCTTCTTCAGGCTCCCTTGGGCACCAGACACTTACATAGTGTGCAGGCATTTATGAAGGCAAAAATAACCACACACATAAAATAAAACAAAATATTTGAGAGAGGGAAAGAGAGAAAGAGAGAGAGAGAGAGAGAGAGAGAGAGAGAGAGAGAGAGAGAGAGAGAGAGAGGGGGAGAGAGAGAACCACCATGATGCTTGGTCGTCTTACGTGGGTTCTGGGAGGTAAAATTCAGATCAAAATTCAGGTAAAAATAAGCCCAAGCCATATTCCCAGTCTTTAACCACTGCTTCTCTCTACCCTCCTAGCCAGATTTCTGGGGGTCTCCTCAATCTTCCTTCCTCCTCTGGAATCCCCACCTACTCTTATTGATTGTTTGAGTTCTCTGTTATTCCTTGTTATCAACCCCTGTCATCTGGCCCTGCCATCTCCCTGCCCAGCTTTTGCTGGACCCCATATCCCTTCCTCACTCCAAGCTCATATTTGTCTCTCACCAAAAATATTTCAAGAGTTCTTCATTGCCCTTGATGCACAACCAAGGACCACCTTCCCTTTCTCCCACTCTGCACCCCCTTCCCCCCCCACCCTCTTCCCCAGAATCATTCTCTATAGTGGCTTCACCTGTGAAATATCATATCCTGAGGCTAGGAGATCGCTCAGTCAGTAAAACCCCTGCTTTGTAAGCTTGAAGGCGTGTGTTCGTTCGCCTAGGACCCACTTAAATATGATAGCCCTGAGCATGTGTAGACAGAAGGATCCTGGGGCTCACTCACCAACCAGCCTAGCCTACTTGGTGAACTCCACTCCAGGGAGAAGTCCAGTCTCAGAAAACCATGTGATGGCTCCTGAGAATGACAGTAGGTAGACGTTGCCTGTGGCCTCCACAGGCACATGTGTTTGCACACAGGACAAACACACTAAAAACAATCATACCTCTTCCAAAAAGTCTGCTGTGGTGGTTCCCCTGCTCTCCCAAGGCAGAACTAGTGTCTTCCCAGGCAGGCTCCTCACCACTGTCCATTCTATGGGGTGCCCCTTCACAGTGTAGTTCACTTGGCAGTTGACTCTGCTTGCTCCTTGCAGCCTCCAAAGACACATCATGACTCTGGAAGGCCCATGTTGGGCAAGGAGAGAACCTGGAGGCTTCCTTACAACCTGGGGTCCTCCAGCTCAGATTCTGCTGGCCTGGGTGGTTCTATCGTGCATGGAAAATGGTCAAGGCTACTGGGATGAGACCCTGAAATCTGCGAGTCCAGACCATGTGAGAAGGCGTGGCAGGCCTGCCATCATTTTGCAGGGGTGCGTGTATCTGGAATGCTGAAAGTACCTGGGGGTGTGGACAGGGAAGGGCTATGCTGGGGTAAGGGGACTGGTAGCTACATCACCCACTTTCTCCCAAAGGCCTAATGTCTGTGGTTCCCGCTTTCATGCCTACTGTTGCCCTGGCTGGAGAACTCTGCCTGGCAGGAATCAGTGTATTGTCCGTGAGTGTTGAAGAGTGGAGATGGAGGGTACAGGCAGGGGATGCTTGGGGGTCCTCCCAGCTACTTGTCAGCAATCCCAGCCTTGTCTACTATGAAGTTGGAACTTAGCTCAGGGCTGCTGGGTGAGCCTCACTAATGTCCCATGCTTTTGTCCTTAGACTCCACTGTGACTTGATGCATTCATTTATCTCTTTTTAAAAAATATGTATTTCGTTTATTTTGTTGGGTGGGTGAAGCATGCCATGGTGTACATGAGGGCAGTTGACAGTAGTCTGTTCTCACCTTCGATCATGTAGCTCTTGAGGATCAAAACGTCATCAGACTTGGGAGCGAGTGCCTTTACCTTCTGAATCATCTCACCCACCCTGCATTCATTTCCTTTGTCCTCCCATCTTGTCGTTTCTGTCCGGCTCTCCTGTCTTCTTGTCTGTCCCATGGTTCTTCGGGCTTCATACTGTCTTTATGTCAATCTCACACTCTCTCCCCCAACTCTAGCTTCTCCGTCTCCAGACTCTGAATCAGGGTCCTCACCACTCCAGTCTCTGTGCCCTGAAGTCAGCCCCACATCATCTCTCCTGATGATGTAGCAAAATCCTGAGCTGAGGGTCACAGCACCTGCTCAGCCTAGATAGAGACTTGGTTGGGGTTATTTGCCATTGTTCAGGGTATGAGCAGAGCTAGAGCTGGGGAAGACCAACTGGTTCACCGTGAGGCTTCTGGTGGCCTGGAAATCTTTGGAATGAGGATGACATGAGACATGTCCTTTCATAAGTCTCCCATCCTTCAGCATTCCCCCTCCATTCCTGCTCCCTTCCCTCCCAAGTGTTGGGTTGATATAGGTACACTACCACATTTTGCTGGGGAGTATTTAGTTAGTTAATTAGTACTGTGTGTGTGCATGTGAGTGTGTCGAGGCACACGTACCATGATACACCTATGGATGTCAGAGACCAATTGTGTGAAGTCAGTTCTCTTCTTCCATTCCACCTTCACTGGTGAGCTGAGGTTGGATCACCAGGCTTGTGCAGCAAGTTACTCTACCTAATGAGAAATCGCTAAGGCCATGGGTCCTGATTTTGATGCTGTACGCTCTGCCTTTCCAGCTGTCTGCAGGCATGCCTGTGGCAATGGCTTCTGCTCCCAGCCCAACCTGTGTACCTGTATGGATGGCACCCTGGCCCCCAGCTGTGGCGTAGGTAGAGGTGAGTGGTCAGTGGCCTCTTGAAGAAGTAAGAGAAGACTCTAGGCATCTGAATGCCACTAGGAGCCCAGGTTGTTTTTGTTGAAGGATAAGAGCCAAGCCAAGTAGAGGCCCTGGTCAAGCCTTCCTGGAACATCTTCCCCTTACTGTATGTTTTTCCTGATCCATAGCATCACTGGGGTGTAGCATGAGCTGCATGAATGGGGGCAGCTGCCGAGGGGAATCCTGTCTATGCCAGAAAGGCTACACGGGCACTGTGTGTGGACAACGTGAGTACCCCCATTGCTGCCCTCACTTACACATAGAATCCCAGGAAATGGATCTCATCACTTGCTCACTTTGATCAGAGATCAAAGGTGCCAGGCTCATTGTTACAGTTGCACAAGTCGGGGGGCGGGTGTTTATGCAGATGTGCATGCATGTATGTATGCCAGCATGTGTATATGTGTGCCTGTGAAGGCCAAAGATCAATGTTAGGTATCTCCATCAATTGTTCTCCACCTTATTATCAGAGGCAGAGTCTCTTATTGAACCTGGAGCTCACCTATTCAGCTAGGCTTCCTGACCAGTGAGCTTTCAGAGACCCATCTGCCTCTGGCTCCCCGGCAAGGGAATTGCAGAATACCATTGCTTGTGACTTTCCCATGGGTGCTGAGAATATCAGCTCAGATTCTCGTGTTTACACAGCAAGCACTTTACTGACCAAACCATCACCCATTAGTCAGTCTTACTCCCCCTGGTCCAGATGGCGGGATCCCTGGTTAAAGAAAGGCTACTTAGGTCCCAGCCCCCTCTGCTTCCAGGAAACCTTCAGTTGTCCTCCCCTGTCTGTCCACAGCCATCTGTGTCCACGGCTGCCGTAACGGAGGACGCTGCATTGGGCCAAACCTCTGTGCGTGTGTCTATGGATTCATGGGGCCTCAGTGTGAGAGAGGTACTGAGAAGAATTCGGGGAGGAAAATGGGCCGTGAGCAAGACATGGCTGGGTTCCAAGTGCAGACAGATGGCTGCTTCGCTCCTTCCAGGGCAGTCTGAAGACAATGGGCTTCCTTTGCTCATCCACTCTGCGTAGCAGTTATTGCTCATTGGCCCACTTCGAAAGAATTTGCGTTGGGGGTTGGGAGGCAGATGGAGAGATGGCTCAGTGATTAGGAGCACTTGCTGCCTTTCCAGAATACCTGGGTTCAATTCCCAGCACCCACCTGACAACTGTCTGTAACTCCAGTGTCAGATCAGACACCCTCACATATATGCAGGCAAGACACCAATACACGTGGAATAAAAATATTAATTAAATTAGCTCCTTTGCTTAGAAAAAAAGATTTTGTATTGGTTTGGGAATTGGAAGAAGAAAACACTGACCTTGGGATCAATTGCCATGACGAAGGGAATATAAAGGGCAGAGAGGTCATGAACCATGGAGTGAGAGAGGACTTTCTGGGGAAAGAGACCTCTCTGCTGAATCTTGAAAAGATTTTACTTTTAAATAATTTGATACATTTATTAATTTGTGTGTGTGCTGGTGCTACCATGTGTGTGGAGGTCAGAGGACAACTTGCAGGAGTCATCTCTCCTTCCACAGTGCAGGGTTTGGGGATCAAACTTAAGTCATCGGGTTTGGTGGCAGTGCGTT
Organism: Alexandromys fortis; assembly: GCF_014885135.2. Taxonomy (NCBI): domain Eukaryota; kingdom Metazoa; phylum Chordata; class Mammalia; order Rodentia; family Cricetidae; genus Alexandromys; species Alexandromys fortis. The sequence goes on along the minus strand of NW_026068156.1, from coordinate 1,236,278 downwards.
TGTTTCCTCCCTTAGTCGCCTCCCAAGCCAGGATCTTAACTTCTTGAGACAGGTCCCGCTGAGTCACCCGGGTAGGCTTCGATTTCATTATTCAGTCCAGGTTCACATCAAGCTTACCCTTGATCCTCCTGCCTCAACCTCTTGAATACCTAGGATCCCAGGCATGTGCCACCTTGCTCACCCGACCCTGGCTCTGAAAATGATCCACAGGGAATGGACACTTTACCAAAACCTCGCCCCACCACCACCTCGCCATCTCTCTCTGTCTCTGTTAGTAGTGACTGAGCTCAGGTCTTATTTGAGAACTAAACAGGCACTCCACTGAACCACACTTCCAGCCATAGCCCCTCACTAGGGGATTCTAGGAGGGACTCTACCCTTGAGCCACTTCCCAGCCCCTCACTGAAGAACTGTAGGACCATGCTTAACAGTTAGCCATGCCTCTAGACCTCTTTCTGCTTAATTTTTTTAAAATCATATTTACTTAGAAGATGATGAGGAAACAAATACTATGGCAAAGTATGGAGGTGAGTGGAAAGCTTGAAGAAGTTGATTCTCACCTCCCATCCTGTGGGTCTGAGATGAAACTCAGGAGGTCAGACTTGGTAGCATCCACCCTTACTGGCTCAGCCATCATCTCACCAGGTCCCCTTTCTACCTTTTATTTTTAAAATGGTTCAGTTTACTATTTTAAAGTTATGTGTGTGGGAGAATATGCAAACATGAAGGCAGGTGTCCATGGAGACCAGAAGAAGGCATCAGATCTCCTGGAGCTGGGGTTACAGCCAGGTGGTTGTGAGTTGCTTCGTATGGGTGCTAGGGATTGAAGCAAGAACAGTAGATACTTTTAATGGTTGAGGCATCTTTCCAGCCCCATGAGGAAAAGGGAAATCCTTCTTTCCTTCCTTCCTTCCTTCCTTCCTTCCTTCCTTCCTTCCTTCCTTCCTTCCTTCCTTCTTTAGAGAAGGTTCCATGTGGTGCTAAGAAGGTATATTCTTTGGTATCTGGGTAGTATAAAATTTGAGTCATAATATGTTAGTTCCTTATTTCTCTGTTAAGTTTCTGTCTGGCAGTTTTGTCCAGTGGTGAGAGTGGGATATTAAAGTCTCCCACTATTAGTGTGTGGGGTTTGATGTGTGAGTTAAGCTTTAGTAATGTTTCTTTTACATATGTGGGTGCTCTTGTATTCAGGGCACAGATGTTCAGAATTGAGACTTCATCTTGATGGATTTTCCCTGTGATGAATTTGAAGCGTCCTTCTCCATATCATTTGATTAATTTTAGTTTGAGGTCTATTTTGTTAGATATTAGGATAGCTACACCAGCTTGTTTCTTAGGTCTATTTGATTGGAAAGTCTTTTCCCAACCCTTTACTCTGAGGTAATTTCTGACTCTGAAGTTGAGGTGTCTTTCTTGTATACAGCAGAAGGATCCTGTTTTTGTATCCATTTTGTTAACCTATATCTTTTATAGGCAAAATGAGGCCTTTGATATTAAAAAATATTAATGACCAGTGACTGTTAGTTCATGTTATTTTTGGTTTTGGTGGTGGTGGTATTGTGCGTGTGTTTCCCTTCTTTGGGTTTTACTGGTGTGGGATTATCTATTGCTTTGTTTTTGTAGGTGTAGCTAACTTCATTGGGGTGGAATTTTTCTTCTAGTACTTTCTGTAGTGCTGGATTTATGGATAAGTATTGTTTAAATCTGGTTTTGTCATGTAACATCTTGTTTTCTCCCTCTATGGTGATTGAAAGCTTTGTTGGGTATAGTAGTCTGGCCTGGCATCCATGTCTCTCAGTGTCTACAGAACATCTATCCAGGACCTTCTGGCTTTCAGAGTTTCCATTGGGAAGTCGGGTGTAATTCTGTTAGATCCACCTTTATATGTTACTTGACCTTTTTCCTTTACAGCTCTTAATATTTTTTCTTTATCCTGCATGTTTAGTGTTTCGATTATTATGTGGTGAGGGGAATTCTTTTTTTGGTCCAGTCTATTTGGTGTTCTGTAAGCTTGTTGTACTTTCATAGGCATGTCCTTCTTTAGGTTGGAAAAGTTTTCTTCTATGATTATTTGGATATATTTTCTGTGCCTTTGAGCTGGACTTCTTCTCCTTCTTCTATTCCTATTATTTTTAGGTTTGGTCTTTTTATGGTGTCCCAGATTTCCTGGATATTTTGTGTTAAAAATTTGCTGAATTTAACATGTTCTTTGACTGATGGATCTGTTTCCTCTATTGTGTCATCAATGCCTAAGATTCTCTCTTCCACTTCTTGTATTCTTTTGGTTATGCTTGCATCTGTAGTTCCTGATCATTTACCCAGATTTTCCATTTCCAGAATTACCTCAGTTTGCATTTTCTTTATTGCCTCTATTCCAGTCTTCAGGTCTTGAACCATTTCTTTCACCTATTTGATTTTTTTTTCTTGGTTTTCTTTGCTTTCTTTAAGGGATTTGTTGATTTCTTCTAATTTTTTGTTTGACTTTTCCTCCATTTCTTTAAGGGAATTTTTCATTTCCTCTTTAAGGGCCTCCATCATCTTCATAAAGTTATTTTTAAGGTCATTCGTCTGCTTCATCAGCATTGAGATGTACAGGCCTTGCTGGTGTAGAAGCCCTAGTTTCTGGTGGTGCCATGTTGCTCTTTATGTTGTCAAATGTATTCTTACCCTGTTGTCTGTCCATCTCTTCCTCCAGTGGGTGCAGGTGGGGCCTGTGGCTTCAGGAGTCACTCTTCCTCCAGGTGCAGGCAAGGCCTTGCCTCTTGTGGTCACTGATGCAGCTCTGGGGTCTTCTCTCCAGGTGCAGTCATGACCAAGGCTCTGATGGTCATGGATGTGGTAGGGAATTGTTACAGGTGCGGGGGAGGCTGCTCCCAGGTCTCTGGAGCTTTGCTGGGTGGGGGTAGGGTACAGGATGTGCCTCCCGGGGGCTAGGGTCTAGAGAGCAGGGTCCTCCAGCTGGGAACCCAGAAACTCACCTCTCTGGGAACAGTCAGGGCCAAGACTCCAGTGGTCACAGAGGCAATAGGGGTGGTTGTGGGTGTAGAGAGGCTTCTCCGGGTTCTCTGGGACTTTTCAGGAATGGTTTTTATACACAGAAGCTATCAGAGTGTAGATGAAGAACCTAAAGGTGATGGACTTCGGAGGCCCTGAGATTGATTCCTATTGTGGGAGATGGCAGCCAGGAAGAAGCTATTGTTGTAGCTTGAGCTGCATAGTTTTACTGTCTCTAAAAGTAATAAAGAGGTCTGAGGAGTGACTCACTGGTGAGCACTGGCCTACCACCTCCCAGAAAGGAGCTACAGATGAGACTCAGCCTGAGGGCATCCACCTAGAATCCCCCAGTGAGGGGCTGAGGTTATTGATGGTGGTAAGGGTCAGTTTATGTTGAAATAGGAGCGGCAGGGCTGCGTCCCCGGCACCCGGCCGCCCGCATGGCTAGCTTATACCCAGAAATAATTACACGGAAACTGTATTCTTTCAAACACTGCCTGGGCCCGGCTAGTTCCAGTTTCTTATTGGCTAGCTCTTACATATTGTTCTAACCCATTTCTAATATTCTGTGTAGCCCACGAGCTGGCTTACCAGGGAGGATCTTAACCTGCGTCTGTCTGGAGCGGGAGAACCATGGCGACTCTTCACACAGCTTCTTTTTCCCAGCATTCTCCTCTGTCTACTCCGCCTACCTAATTTTCTATCCAATAAAATGGGCCAAGGCAGTTTCTTTATTAATAAGAAATCACTCCCACATCAAGTTTATAGATAAAGAGAGACTTGTCATGAATTGGAAGGTGGAGGGGCTGCAGGATATATACCTGGGTTATGGAATGATGTCTTTGGAAACACGTCAACCAAAAGAGAAAAAAATGGAATAAGGACTGTAAGAGATGAGAAGAGTGTAGGTCAGTGTGGGACAGGAAGGGAGAAGGGGGCCAGGGCAGGTGGTGGGTATCAAAGGCCCAGCCAGGAAGGCTGGGTACCAAGCTACCTCTGATGCCCTCCTTCATAAGGGGCCCGGAAAGGAGAGTGGTTGGCTTATTCTGGGAGAGGCTGTCCTTGGCTCTGTGCCAGCCCTATTATTGGAAACATCTGAAGGGTGGGAGGAGCCAAGCAGTCACAAATGGACCCTGGGCACTGCGCTTGGGAAAACTGATGCGGCTCCCTTGTACGAGGTTTGAGGGTTCAGGGACATGGTGTCATGAGAGCCAAGAGGCGATTCATCCGGGCCCGGTGTGCACTCAGATGTGAGACAGGCTTTCCTGCCAGGTATCCGTGGTCTCTGCTGGAAGGCAGGGTGAGAGAGAGCAAGTCTGAGAAGATCTGAAGATTTTCTGCTGGAGGTTATTTGTGTGAAGGTACTGAATATTTTGAAGGATCAATAGGAGTTTGTTTGGTAGAAAAGGCATCCTCTCCGAAAGGGGAAGTTGAAAGGCTCATCGGAAAGAAAAGGCCAGATGTGTTGGTATAGAGGCCTGGGCACCTGCAGAGAACAGTGGGACAGAGACAGTTCAAAGTCAGATGCCTGTGTCTGTCTGTCCACAGACTTCCAGATGGGGCCCTGCTACCCCCACGTGAGTCCTGAGGGGTGCCCGCACCAGCTGACAGGTCTTATGTGCACCAAAGCTCTCTGTTGTGCCACTGTGGGCCATGCCTGGGGACTTCCCTGCCAGCTCTGCCCTGCACAGCCACACCCCTGCCGCCGAGGCTTTACCCCAAATGTTCATACAGGAGCCTGCCAAGGTGAGTTGTGGGGTACACAAGGGAGAATGGAGCCCCTAGGTAGCCAGAGCTGAATGGAGATTCCCCCAACACATACACATACATACCACACACACATGCCACTCACACACACACACACATACACACCACACATACATACAAACCACATACACACACACACCACATACATAGACACCACAGACACATACATACCACACACACACAGGCATGCACCATGAGTTGGTTCTTCTCTCTGACTCCCTTCCTGGACTTTATTCCTGCAGATGTGGATGAGTGCCAGGTCATCTCAGGCCTGTGCCAGGGCGGCAGCTGTCTCAATACAGTGGGCTCCTTCAAGTGCCACTGTCCTGCTGGACACCAGTTCAATATCAGAGGTGCCAAATGTGAAGGTAGGGTATGTGTGTGTTACCTTGGCTCCCTGCAGAAGGGTGGAGGGATTGGGCTGATGAGGAGCCTGGCTCCGACCCTGTCTGCCTGTGCAGATCTGATTGAGTGTCTTAGCGTATCCGGGCCCTGCTCTGGGGGTGGCTGCACAAACACGTTGGGAGCTATGTGTGCGCCTATCACGAGGCTTAGTCAGAAACCTGGATGGAGCTCACTGCCTGGCTGAGATGGGCCAATGGGCGGAACTGCTGGGACACAGTGCTAAAATACCTCTCCCTCACCCAAGACCATCACTCTGGTCACCGATACAATGATCCTCTACCTCTCTGGGCCCTTGTTTCCTCCCATCTAGCAATTGTCTTCCCAGCATCTATGCTCTCACTGACTCTGCTCTGGGGGTCCTTTTGATCCTCTGTTTCTATGTCCTTTAGTGCTCTGGTCTCCCAACTCAGTCTCTTGATTCTTCTGTTCCCCATATTCCTAAAAACAAATATGTTCCCACTATGCCTGTTTGTTTCTCTGGTTCTATACCCTTTGGGATTGATGGACATGTATACCCTAATATCACACTTTATCCTTAACTTGTGTTCCCACCACACTTCCCCTACCCTCTTGTGTCATCTCCGTAACCTCCCATAGCCTCCAACTCTATGCCCCCCCAATTCCCTCTGGTATCCATCTTTTTGCCAACCTCTAATCCTCCAGTCTTGATCATTATGTCTTTCTATACCCGCTAACCTTCATCTCTGTGCCCCCAGTGATCTTCTAGTTTCAATCTCTGTTACTCCTCTGATCTGATAGCTTTCAATTTGGACCCTTTCTGACCCTTGAGTCTTTACCTTTGCTGTCTTCCTTCATTCACGTCTGTGCCCTTCTGCCCATTAGCTCCTCTGTGCCCCTAATCGCTTAAGAACTTTTCTCACTACCCCTTCATTATTTTTTTGAAAAGGAGAAACTGGGCTCAGAGAAGCAAGGCTGGCTTGGATAGACTCAACAAGTCCATAACAGAGAAATGCCTACATCCAGCTGCCCAGACCCACATGTGTTGTGTTAGGAGCAGCGGGCCGCTTCCCACCACCCGGCTAGCTTTACCAGAAATAATTACACGGAAACTGTATTCATTTAAACATTGCTTGGCCCATTAGTTCCAGCCTCTTATTGGCTAGCTCTTACATATTGATCTAACCCATTTCTAATAATCTGTGTAGCCCACGAGGTGGCTTACCAGGGAAGATCTTAACCTGTGTCTGTCTGGAGTGGGAGAATCATTGCGACTCACTGACTCAGCTTCTTTCTCCCAGAATTTTGTTCTGTCTACTCTGCCTACCTAATTTTCTGTCCTATTAGGGCCAAGCAGTTTTCTTTATTAATTAACCAATGAAAGCAACAGATAAATACAAGACCCACCTCCATCACACATAAGGTTTGAAAGTGCCCCTTGTCTGGATCTCCTATGCAGTCCCCCACACTTCAGCCAGTCAAGAGTGGTTCTACCTCACACACAGGTGTCATGAGCTTCCAAATCTAGATAATTTGGGGAGTCCACAAGGCTGCCTAGGAATATGGATGGAAATGAAAGTGGAGAATGGACAGGATTCTGTTTGCAGGAAAGAGAAGGAGGTATGGCCCATTCTCAGCATCACCTCTAACCCCTCAGGCTAGGCCTGTATAAGACAGAACTAAGAATATTGTATTGGAATTTGTCCAGTCTCCACCTCCAGGGTCCTTCATAGCCATAATAGGAGGTCTTCCGCCAGAGGACCAACATGTCCTCTGGATTTCAAGGGACTGATCCAGCTACAGAATCCAATTGTCTCTGAACATGGACTTTGATTTGGTCCTGGGTGTGTTTGTTTGGTGTGTGTGTGTGTGTGTGTGTGTGTGTGTGTGTGTGTGTTTGCCTGTGTGTATGTCTCTATATCATATGCATGTATGATGCCGGAGGAGGCCAGAAAAGTGCATTAGATCCCTTGGGACTAGAGTTACAGACAATTGTGACCCACCATGTGAATGCTGGTAACTGAACCTGGGTCCTCTGCCAAACCATCTCTCTAGCCCCTCAATCCTGAGTTTTTAGTTCTAGCTGAGCTGTTCCAAGACTATGAGATTTTACTCAACTGACTTTTTTTTTTAAAAAATCTTATTGTGCCTCAGCTTTTTCATCTATAAAATGGGAATAGTAGTCATAGCAATCTTGAATGGTTGCTTTGAGGATAGACAGTGATAGAGCTGGGGATATGGTTCAGTTGGTAGAATGTTTAGGTAGCTTGCACGAAACCCTGGGTTCCAGCTTCTGCACTATGTACAGCAGTCATAGTGGTGCACACCTGCCAATTCTAGCACTCCAAGTGGACACAGGATGATCAGAAGTTCAAGGTTACCCTTGACTACAGAATGAGTTTAAGGCCACCCTAGGGAGGCGGGAAAAGGGAGAGAGGAGAAAAAGAGAATAAGCATAGCAAGATGTAGTGAGACAGAAGTCGAAATGATTTGTAGATGACTGGTGCACAGTTTGCTCAGTACATACTTTGGATATAAGGAGTACCCTGGGGAGGTTAAGGCAAGAACTCCTGTCAGCAAGGGTGTTTAAATCATTGACAGCTGTAGTTTACATTAAAATTCTCAATCTTCGATCTCTTTTTTCCCTACCGGAGAGACAGCTGCTTGTCAGACCCCATGTGGTTAGAGAATCTGGTTCCCCACCTTCAACCAAATCTAATATCTGGGTAACCTTGAACCAGAGTGTTGTTGTCTTCTCGTCTGAACAGGTCTCTTCTGAGTAGCCCTCTCTCTCTCTCTCTCTCTCTCTCTCTCTCTCTCTCTCTCTCTCACACACACACACACACACACACACACACACACACCTGGGAAGTCCCCAGGTACACAGGGGGAAAAATTGGCATGACTTTCCAGCATAATGTCAGACAGAGCCAGCTGCCAGCAGCCCTCTCTGGTGGTGGGAGGAGTTTCTCAACCAAAGGACACCAGCTAACATTTTCGGGAACTGAACCCAAAAATAAGCCTGAGAACTCTGATCTCCATGCAAAGCCATGGGCCCAAGAGTCTGGTGAGAAACAGAGGAGTGTCTGTGTTTCTCATACCAAGGTAACTACGGGATCAGTTGCTTCCAAGGGCAGTGGCTCCTAGTGCATCCACTTGCCCCCTGGGAATGCTTCTCCATGCGGCCCTGTGATAGCCAAGGTCAGTAAGCAAGGACACATGGACATATTGCCTGAGTTTGCAACAGGTACCCCCTACCGCTAAGAAGTAAGAGGTCTTCCTCGTTGTGCTTGAAGAAGAGTTTGCTGGTGGTGGCAACGAGAGATATTGGAGCCATGGTCCAGATGAAGACCTAATTCATCTTCTATAATGATTTAGAGAGTTTTAAAATAGGAAGTACTGAGCAGGGTTTACCCACATGCTAAATTGTGTGTGTGTGTGTGTGTGTGTGTGTGTGTGTGTGTGTGTGTGTGTGTAGTGGTTTTCATGTCTGCTTTACATGCAGAAGGTCCTGGCTTTGGGCCTCAGTGGAACCACAACTTATGTTATTTATTGTGTATATTTTATTTATGTGTATGTATCTATGTGAGTGTGTGCCACCTATGTGCAGGTGCCTGCAGAACCCAGAAGAGAGCACTGGGTCCCCTAAAGCTGAAATTACAAGGGTTGTTAGCCACCCAATGTGAGTGCTGGGAACTAGACTCATTTTCTAGAAAGAAGCAAGTCTCTTAACCATGTAAGGCACCTCCTGCTTTGACTACCCCTTTCTGAAGCAGGGTCTCCCTAGCCTGCTTCAGAACTCACCACATTAGCTAGGGTGACTGACCAGGGAGGCCTAGAAATCTACTCTTCTCTGCCTCTTCAGTGTTGGGATTGAAACTGCATACCATCACACCCAGATTGTTTGCTTTTTATGTGGTTCTGAGGACCGAACTCAGACCCTGTACTTTCCATCTCTCCAGCTCAATGCTCGATTTTTCCTCAAGGCAACACTCTTCTGAGGCACTGTGGGTGCTTGGAGCACCCTGATTTATAGATGAGAAAACATAACTATGACAATCAAGGAGAGCCATTCTAGAACAGTGCAGGTAACCGCTGGAATTTGAACCCATCTGTGCTCAGTTTGTGCTTAACTTTTCCTCCCTGTATCCTGCTACAGAACGCCAGGTGGGCACCTGCTTCTCAGTGCTTATCAGAGGTCAGTGTGCTGCAGGTCTCACTGGCCACTACACTCACAGACAGTGCTGCTGTGACAAGGGCAGGTGTTGGGCGACTGGTCCATCCCCAAAGCTGTGTCCCCCACGGGGTTCTGGTGAGTGATAGCTTGAGCTTCTAAGTAGAGAGGTCACGGGTGGGAACTATGGCCTGGCTTCAGATTCTGTTCTATGTTTTATTATTGTTATTGTTGTTGTTATTATTATTATTGTGCGATGAACCACTATATAATGGACTTCCCATGCTTCAGCATTGCCAGGGCATAAATTTACTCAAATTCATTATTGTATGATGGGAAAACCATTCATGCACATGCATGCGGAAGTTAAAGAACAACTACATGAAGTCAGTTCTCTCCCTCTGCCTTTGTTCAGCTCCCCACGCTCGCAAGGCAAACACCCTTCGTCACTGGCCTTCAAACTCTGTTCTTTGCAGGTGAATTCCTGAGACTGTGTGCCCAAAGGCTCCCACTGCTGCCCGCCTATGCAGACTTCTTCCCTGGACTCTCAGAAGTTGGATCCAATAACCTGGGCTCTGCCCTAGGGCCAGCACAACACAACCACCGTGGTTCCAATGGGCATGGGCACCAACGTTCCACACTGAGCTCTGGCAACTCCAACAGTGGTGAGCCCTGGTGGGGCAGGGAGATTCAAAAGCTAGGGCTGAACTTGAGCCTGAGGAAGCAATCCTGAAGAAGGGAAGGAAGCTTCTCTTTGATGGAGTTGGGGTTTTGGATAAGGAGTCCCAGGGGGCAACCATAGTTGGCCTTCCATATTTACTGTTTAAACTAACCTTAGAAAATACTGGAGAAGAAAACATCTGCCAACTCATTTCATTGTTTTATGAACAACATATAGGAACTATCTGTAGAAGCTGGCTCTTCCAGAGATCCAAATTGGGAGCCCACAACTGCCTGTAAGTCCAGCTCCAGAGAATCCAATACCAGAAAAGTCTGGCCTCTGAAGGAACTTTGCACTTGTGTACATACACACATGGGCACAAGAAAAGTAAATCTTTTAAAAATAAATATATGCACACACCCAACCACCCACAAACACACTCACACATAAGTTCTTTCTCTCTTTTACACACACAGAGATATACATACACATACACAGAGAGAATACTAGCATAGCATTGCTTGACAAAGGGAACGCATTATCTTGAGAAATGGACAACTTGGTACTTTTGCTGTTGTGTCGACGTTTTAGATCTTGCTTTCCACACACGTATGTGGCATATGGGAATCACTTTATGCTGTCTCGGTGCAGTGGAAACCAAGGCCAGGGATTAGACAGTGACTTAGTTTTAGAATTTGCCAAGGACAACCTGACTCCTCAGTGGTGGATTCTGAGCAAATTCTCTACTACTGAAGCCATGTCCCAGCTCCTGATTGGCAGCTTCTGGACAGGCACTCCACTGCTGGTCCATTATTCAAGCCCTCACTGGAAGATCCTAAGCAGGTGCTCTACTGCTGAGCAAATCTCCTGGCCATATTCTGGTATATTATAGTACATCCTATTCTAGACTATCCCAGTATATTCTAGTCAGAGTCTCTACCACTGAGCCACACACCCAAGACTTTCACTGGGGATTCTAGGCAGGAGCTCTCCTGCTGAACTACAGCCTCAGCCCTCCTCTGGGCATTACTTTGAAAGGTAAGTGGACAGAGTTACTTAGAATAATACTTAGTACATAATAGGGACCCAGGCAGTGTGGTGACCTCAACCTTCAGCATGAGAATGCCACATCTTATCGCTCTTTGAATCTCTCTCTGTTGGGGGTGGGGATCTCAGGCAAGTGATACCAACTGATAATCCTGCCAAAGTGTAACAATGATAGGACCCAGTGATCAACCATTCCTCTGTGCAGACGTGAGGCTGGGGCTGTGTTTCCTACATTGGGATGAGGATGACTGTGGAATTCCCTTGCCTGGCAAGTATCAGATGGATGTCTGTTGCTGCTCCATTGGGACATCATGGGGAGCTGAGTGCAAGGTTTGCCCAGAGCCCAGCTCCCCAGAATTCTTCAAACTGTGTCCCCAAGGGCTGGGCTTTGCCAGCCAGGACTTCCTATCTGGCCGACCCTTCTATAAAGGTTAGTCTGGGGAGGGGCACACCAAAGGAAAAAGGTCCTAAAGGGAGAGTGGTAAAGGGTACAGCGTGGTCAAAGGTCTGATGGTAGGAAGCATTATTTGCAGGTAGGAGGTTTACTATCCAAGGCATAGTGATATAAGACTGTCATCCCAGCACTCAGGAAGTAGAGGCAGGAGGACCAGAGATTCAAGGTCAGCTTTGGTTGGGCTACAAGAGACTCTTTCAATATAAATTTAAAAAAAAAAAAAAAAAACAGATTTGGTATGATAATGCAGTTGATGTAATGTTTGCCTTGCAAGCAGGAGGACCTGAGTTCAATTCCCAGCAACCATGTAAATTCTTGGGTACAAGTTAAACAGATGTAATCTGATAGCTGAGCAGACAGAGACAGATAGATCCCAAGGGCTCACTGGCCAGCCAGCCTAGGTCAGTCCCAGGACAGTGAGAAAGCTTTTCTGAAAAATCAAAGATGATTTTCCCTCCTCAAAGCTCCTGAGAAACAACAGTTAAGGCTGTCTTCTGGCCTCCACATACACAGGTGTGTGCGTGCACGTGCACACACACACAAAGTGTGGTGGTGCATGCCTATCAAGCCAGTGCTTGGAAAGTAGAAGCAGGAGCTGCAAAGTGAGTTTGGTACTGTATTAAGAAGAAGAAGGAGGAGGGGGGGGGGGAGGAGGAGGAGAGCAGGATGGCTCAGCAAGTAGAGGCATTTTCCTCTAAGGAGCCTGACACTGAGTTCAAGCCTCAGGAGGCACACAGTGGAAAGAGAGAACCAACTCTCAAATTGTTTTTCTGACCTCTACAGTGTATGCACCCACATACATGCATAAAACATAAATATGAAAGACTTAAGAGAGAGGGATGTTAGCAAGCTCAAGAGGTAAGAACCTAGGGAAGGCTTAGTGTATGAATCCCAGACTAAAGACCTTCGGTGTGGTTTACCTGACCTTGTTTCCAACCCGTACTCCAGATGTGAATGAATGCCAGGTGTTCCCTGGCCTGTGCACACATGGCACCTGCCGCAATTCTGTGGGCAGCTTCCACTGCTCCTGTGACAAAGGCTTTGCCCTGGATGCCCGAGAAAGGAACTGCACAGGTAGGTGCCACTCCCCATCTGGTGAGGACAGGTCATGCATGTAGGAATTTGTGGGAGGGGTCCCTGTATTGAATGTGAAGACAAGGTTCATTCTTCAATCTCCTTTTAACATACCCAGCTATGGGTGTGGCCTAAGACAGCTCACCACCCTGTCTGTGCTGCAGGGATCTCTACAGTCTATGGAGGGCAATCCAAGACTACCTCTGAAAGGAAATTCCTTGCCCTTTTTCTGTGTTCATCTGAGGCATTTCTCCTTCCTGGACTCAGTTCAGTTTCTTGGGGCTCTTGGGCAACCCTCAAGTCTACAGAGACCCAGCTCCATACGTCCTCTTATTTGAAACCCCTGGCCTGTAGATCCTCATGTTTGCACACACAGACCTCTGGCCCATATGTCTCTGTCCCCACAGACATCGATGAATGTCGTATCTCACCTGACATCTGTGGCCACGGTTCCTGCGCCAACACCCCAGGCAGCTTTAAGTGTGATTGTTTTCCCGGTTTCACTAGTGGCTCTTTGCTGATGAAGAACTGCGTGGGTGAGTGGTGGCAGGGGGAGGCCATGGCAGAGAGAGAGAGCCATGGGCAGGAGGGACGTCCAGAAGAGGGGTGCCAAGCTTGCTGCTGCTGTGCAGATGTGAGGAGAAGCTGTAGCGTGCTGTTGGACTACCGTGGGATACTGCCACTAAGACAACACATTGAGAATGTGTGCCTTTTGGGGAAAGGAGCTACTCCCAGAGAAACCATTTAAGAAGCATCTAGCTTTGGGCATAGATTTATAATGCCATCTCTCGGAAGGCTAGGGCAGGAGGATTACCAATTCTAGGCCAACCTGAGCTATATAACAAGGCCCTTTCTCCAAAATAAAAGAGGTCCCAGTCATTCACTTTGTTATTTACTCAGCAAACATGTCACACGCATTCACTGGATTGGGGTAATGCAGAGAGTTTAAACACAAAGGGCTTCATAACTCCATGGGAAGACAAATGAAGTTGGTCTTGAAGGGTTAAAAAAAGGACACAAAGTTGGGTGAAGTAAGGAAGGGGACTGTAAGTGGGAGTAAGAGTAAGGTAAGATCAAAGTGTGTTCAAACTCTCAAAGAACTAGCTGAAGAGCCTTTCCCAAGAAAGCACAATTCTTATGCAGTCTGATGGGATACACCTATTCTGTGAGGTCTGGAAGGTGGCTGAGGAGAGTGAGGGTCAATAAAGTAGAGAGCACAGGAAGTGGCTGAGAGATGGGAATGAGTGGGATGGTTCAGTGAGTAAAGGTTCATGAGGCCAAGCATAACAACCTGAGTTTGATCCCTGGTACCCACATCATACAAGAGGAAAAGGAGCTGTCACAGTTGTCCACTGTGACCTCCACACGCACGCCACAGTGGCTGGAGGAACAGCATTGTGAAGGATCTGGGGTGCACCGAAGGGTTTAGGGAAATTCTAAGAAATGACACAGAGGCCAGAAGGATACATGCAAAAGCCCCGGGGTGGGTGTGAGAGGTAGAAGGATAGGTATGGCTGGACTGCAAACAGGTAAGGAGGGGTGCCACACAGAGAAGCTTCCCTAATCGCCCCATCCTCGGGTCAGCATCATCAGCCTGCTGTCTTTCCATGTGTCCAGATGTAGACGAATGTGCTAAGGATCCGCTGCTCTGCCAGAGAGGCACCTGCATCAACACGGAAGGGAGCTATGAGTGTCGCTGTCCCCCTGGACATGAGCTGAAGGCCCAAGGCACTGCCTGTGAAGGTGAGCTTGCAGCAAGATATGAAAGAGTGACGGGGTCTGGCACGTGCTCACATCTGTGTGTCTATCCAAATGTACAGTAAAAATGTGAGATGAAGTGTATGTATGTGTCTCTGAAGATCAACCTCTGTGTGTGTGTTTGCATCCACAAGATTGTGGTAGGAGTGTGAGTGTGAAAAGGAATAGTATGTGTGTGTGTGTAACATATGTGCATGTAAAATGGAAAAGTGTATGTGCGTGTGTGTATGTATCAACATGTGTGCATGAGTAGTGGTTTGTATAGTTGTGTCTCGTGTGCACAAGAGAGTGAGGTGGTTCATATTGTCCACCTGACAGGATCTAAAATCACCTAGGAGACAAAGCTCCAGCGTGTCTATGGGGGAGTTCAAGTTCCTACATTAAGTTAATGGAGGTGGGGAATACCCAACCTGAATGTAGGTGACATTATCTATCCCATGGGCTGGGGTTCTGGTCTGACTAAAAAGGAGAAGGGAGCTGAGTGACAGTGTTCATCCTGCTCTGTTTCCTGGTGGATGCAGTATGACCAGCTGCCTTATGCTCCCATCACCATGACTACCCTACCGTGATGGACAGTATCAAGCTGTGAGCCTAAGTAAATGCTTCTCCCTTGACTTGCTTTTCTCAGACATTTTGTCACAGTAATGAGGAAAGAAACAAATACAAATGGGAAGTGTATCTGTGAACACACCCATGTGAATAGCTATGAAACTGTATCTGTGCAAAAGCAAGTGTGTTTGTGAGTCTATGTACAGGTGTGTGTGTGGATGTGCAAGGGCAAACTTTTGCATTTGAGTACGTGTGCATATAGATGAGCCTATAAGAGGACAGAAGTGTATATTTGGGGGTGAACGTATAAGTGATGAGCAGGTCTATGTATTTGCATGTGAATGGACATTGGTGTGTGTGTGTGTGTGTGTGTGTGTGTGTGTGTGTGTACCTATAAGAGTATATGTGAGGATGAGGTACAGATTCATGTTGGTACAAGGGAGATGCATTCATGTCGGAGACTCTCCTTTCTGTAACCAAGACTGTGGTCCCATGGTCTGAAGGAGTACAGTCCAGCCTGGCAGGGAAGCCATGGCTACAGGAGCAACTAGCCACATTGTATCCACAGTCAGGAAGCAGAGTATTTAGGAAGTGCAGCTGAGTTACAAAATGTCAAAACTGATCCACAATGACCCACTTCTCCCAGTGAGGCTCACCTTCTAAGAGTTCCACAGCCATCTCAACTAGCACAACCCTGGGACCATGTGCAATCGCAAGAGCTTATGATATGAGTAAATATAAGGCTGTGTTTCTGTGTGTATTTATGTAAGCACACACAGTATGAGTGTATCTGCGTGTGTCTGGGTGTGGGTTCATATTTGCACAAGGATGAGTTTGTACGTATAAGGTGTGTTTCTATCATGCCTCTAGGTGTGAGCATGTTTCTTCAGGTGAATGCATGTGTCTACAAACGTGCATGACTTTGAGCTGCGCATGATTAAAAGATATATTTGTGAGCAGACAGGCAATCAAATAGTGGGATGCTGGTGCAAGCAGCCAGAGTGAGCTCACTGGGATGCATGTGATGGCTGATAGGGGATGAGGGACAGTAAGGCTGCTCTTTCACCTGAAACTGTCACCAGCCATATGTGTTCCTCCCACCAGACATCGATGAATGCACCACGAGTGACAGCCTCTGTCCCCATGGCCAGTGCATCAACATCATCGGTGCTTTCCATTGCTCCTGCCACACAGGTTTCCAGAGCACTCCTGATGGCCAGGACTGCGTGGGTGAGACTATGCCATCTCTACGATGCTCTCTGCAATTTTCTGCACAACACAGCTCTCCCCAGCCTTATTTCCAAACTCCTCTACGTTCCTGCCCCTAATTCAGCCCAAGCTCACCAACCTGGTTCCCCTCTTGTCTGCCCTGAAGACATCAATGAATACCAAGTCCAGAACAGAGGCTGTGAAGTGCAGTGCACAAATGTGAAGGGAAGCTTCCGGTGCAGCTTTTGACAGGATGCCCAATAGAAGGGCGTGCACAGGGTAGTGTGTCTTATGCCCTCTGCTTGGGATGTGAGCACCAGATAAGGCCTAGGCTAGACAGCAACTTCACACAGAGCTAGGCACGATCAGCCAGATCCCAAATATCTAAGCCCTGGACAGGATCCTAAACTCTTCCTATGTCCCTGTCCCCCTTCAACCCATCCCCTATCCTTGCTTCTCAAGATGTGGATGAATGTGAAGACAACCTAGGCATCTGTGGAGAAGGCCAGTGTACCAATGTGCTGGGATCTTACCATTGCATTTGCTATGATGGCTTCTCAGTCTCACCGGACATGAAGATTTGTGTAGGTAAGCAGCAGGGGCTGGGTGGTTAGGGACACACCTGAACACACCTCTCCATAGCCTGTGTGATCCTGTCATAGAAACAGAGACCTGCCCCCAACTTTTTTATTCCCCTCTGCATTTAACATTCACCATATGCCCAACACCTATCAGAGACCTATGCTTGTCCCACAGGCTATGCACTAATAACTACAGGCAAAGGGTGGTTGGTTGGTTGGTTGGTTGGTTGGTTGGTTGGTTGGTTGGTTAACTAAAGGTGTTGAGCATTGTTCAGAACGTAACTGTGTGCTGATCTCTGTTTGAAGACCTCCCCAAAGCTCTTTGGATAGCACAAATCCGTCTTCACCAGGCCACAGGCAGTTCTTCCTCCTGGGGAGTAGACGCATACTGGGCGCCTTGTCAGGGCAGAGCTGAGCTAGAGCAGACAAGTCCCCGGTGGTAACAAGCCCACCAAAGGCTTTCTAACCCAGTAGATCCTGAGCGTTTCAGCTAGGAGGAATGTCAGAGAATATCTTTCAGAAGGTGCTAATGAGAAATACAACTGAGGCAACACTTCTACCCAAAAGGCATGTCCTGCTTTTTAACATGACAGGACATCACCTATGAAGTCCAAACTCCAGAACCGTGCAATTCCGTTAGTCACCCCCAAAACTTTTCAAGCCAATTCTCTAAGAGTTTTAAGTAAGTTTATGATTTTATTTGGGGCACACTCATAACTATCCTACATGTAGTCAGTAAGCCAAGGGTTAGACACCCCAGCACACCATCCAAATACAAGTTAGCATAAACACATTGACAAACCTGGCTAGCTTTGTGAAAGTCAGCTGAGTGTGTGGGGCCTCTTTCCTCTGCTTAGGCTGTGAGGACCAGAGAAGAAAACCTGGATATTTTGGTTAAATGCAGCCCTTGTTACATATATTTGAACATGTATTACTTTGGGGAACACATGTAAGTTGTGTTCCATGAAAAATGCACTGTGAAATGCTCATAGAAGACTTATAAATACCCTGACCTGGGCCAGCAGGTCGTTCTTCAGTGACAGTAGCCTGAGGGAGAAGACCAGGGGACCAGAAGATAAAGACAACAAGAAAGTTTAGGACCAAGAGGTCTTATACTAGCTATGTCTCATACCAATCGAGTTTATTAGAAAGGACAATATCTTATATACAGTTTGCAAGGTGGGGGATGGAACAGAGTCAGCACAAAGCCATCATACAATGGGATGAAGTCAGCATGAAGCTAATCAAGCCATGTTACACAAAGGGAACACAGTAGATCTCAACTTCATCACAATCTGAGCACACAGCGGCCTTGGGACTGGTAACTACAATATCTTCAGAGGAAAAAGTCAAGTTTCCAGGAACTAAAACCTTCACTCTTTTGAGGTGTTAACCCTAGACCCAGACTAAACCTTGACAAGTCTGCCTGCCACTGGGCAAGGACACAGAGCTAGGTCCCGTTTGTCCTTTCATTGGGGCATCTGAGAAAACCTTGGATCAGCCTGACTCACTATCTAATGCTGGTCCTAGAGGGAGCGCTCAACCTGTGTTAGTAATTTGTTTCTGTTGCTGTGATAAAAAAAAAAAAAAATCAATGTAGGGGTTAAAGGAGTCTATTGTAGCTTATAATTTCATGTTGGAATTCGTCTGTCTGTGTGGGAGGTCAAGGCAGGAACTTCAGACACAGGGTGGTCATGTCACATCCACAGTCAAAAACAGAGAGACACGAATACCTGCATGCTCACATGCTGCGTTACTCAGCGCCGTGTCTCCACTCTTACCTAGTTCAAGACCACCCCTGCCAGGGAGTGGTGCCACCCACCGTGATCTGGGTCCTTCTACATTAGTAAACTTACAACAATCCCCTACAGATATGCTCACAGGCCAACCCAGTGTAGACAATCCTTCCCTGAGGATGTCTTCCTAGGTGGTGCTAGGTTGTGACAAGTTGACAATCAAAACTAACCGTCACGCTTTTCTTTGCAGACACCCACACAGCCTAGTAGGAGATTCTGCTGTGTGGCAACTACTCGGGAATACTGGCGATTTCCCTCATATGGCCTGCCTCCCTGCCCTAGCCCTAACCCTATTCCTCTTCCATCACCCTGCCCGCATAACCCAGACCCTGTCCTCACCACAGATGTGAATGAGTGTGACATGAATCCCCAACTCTGTCTCCATGGGAACTGTGAGAACACAAAAGGATCCTTTACCTGTCATTGCCACCTGGGCTATGCCATCAGGAAGGGAGCTCCAGGCTGCTCTGGTGAGTGAAAAGTCAGCCAGCTGGAGCTGGAGAGATCCAAAGAGCCAGCTTGAAGATCATTAGCACTGTCTCCATGCCTTAGGATAGAAGGCAACGAGACTCCTTCTTACTGTTTCCACTAATGAAACCCCTTGACAATAAAGCACCCTGGGAGCCTCTTAAAGAGCTCAATAGAGGGAACCCCAAAGGAAAGAGCAGCATTCCCAAGGCAAGCAAGCCAGATGGTTTTCGCATGATACATGGATTAGCATTTAAACATCTAACCAGTTAGAGAATTCACATCTCAGATCAAACTTCAAACCCCAGGATATTTTCTCTATTCAGAATGACAGTGAGGAGGCTGGAATCAGGGGATGGGTGGGTAGGTTTCTTGGTACAGAGAAAGGACCTGCCCTAGGCATCTCTCTAACATCTGGTTGTTGTTGGCAGACTGGTAGAATTTTATTCACAAGAACATTACACCCACAGCTGCCTTCATATTTGCCTTGTATTCTTTTCTGCTTGTCTGTGCCCAAATTCCCCTCTTAGAAGAGCTGACTGAACCAGGATGCAAAACAAACCATGATAACACTGTAACTTAGTGACATCTACAAAGATCATCTTTAACTATGATCACCTTCATATATGTGGAAGGTCATAATTCTCTCTGTGTGTCCTCTCTCTGTCTGTCTCTGTCTCTGTCTCTCTGTGTGTGTGTGTGTGTGTGTGTGTGTGTGTGTGTGTGTGTGTGTGGCATTGTATCTACACACAACTGTGTTTTTGTGGGAGGGGATACATGTTCAAGTGAATGTGTGTGCTTATAGAGACCATAGGTCAACTTGTGTCGTTTCTCATATCCACCCTACTTTTTTGAAGCAGGGTCTTTTGCTGAATTTGAGGCAGAGCAATTAGATAGACTAGGCTGACTGGCCAGTGAGTGTGAAAAAAATCATTCTGTCTCTGCTTCTCTTGACGTAGGATTACAAGCATGCTCCAACATGCTTGACTTTTTATGTAGGTGCTAGAGATTGAACTCACGTATATAGTGTATATAGCCAGCACTTAACCAACTGAACTGTCTCTCAGGCCCACACAATTTTTTAAACATTTTGTTTACATATGTATGCATTGTGTATGTATTTTGAAGCACTGGGATCAATCCCAGAATCTTTCTCATGCTAGGCACACACTCTATCAGTGAACTACCCATCCAGTCAAACTCCAATACTTCTTTGAAGTTATTAGAGTTGATATAAACTTTTACTTTAAATTTTATTTATAATCAAGTATATAATCGAAGCAGAAGGATCTCAAATGCCAGGCCAGCCCATTCTACATAGTAAAACCATGTCTGTGTCAAAACAACAAAATAACGGGCTTGGGTCTGGCTCTGCTAGAGACCCTGCCTGGAGTGTGCAGATCCCTGAGTTCAGTGACCAGGCCCTATGAAGACAGACATACAGATAGAAATAGATAGGTGGATGGATGATATATAACCTTTATTAAAAAATGATGGATGAAAGATGATAGACAGAAAGATAAATAGATACCTTTAAAATGAATGGATGGATGATAGATAACTAACCTTGGAAAAATGAATTGATTGATGGGTGAAAAATAAAATATGTTCATGCAAGTCAAAGTGGGGAACTATATAGAAAAAAATGTTTATTTAGTAAACAGTGGCTCACACTGATTCAAAATTGGAAAACCTGGTATAGATAGGCATCTTGGTTTAAATGTTCATTGGATAATTGTACTTAATGTCTACCATGAGTCATTTCTGAGGGCCACTGCAAGTCAGATCTGGTGGCCTTGAGGCTTCTTTCTTGGGCTATAAAAGAAAATGGAAGGTCCTTGGGAAGTCTATCTGTCTTTCTGTCGTTGTCTCTCTGATTCTTCCCTGCTGTGACTGCTTCCTACCACTGTTCCCTCTCCCCTCAGATGTGGACGAATGTGAGTTTAAAAGACACAGTTGTGACAGGCACGCCTCCTGTCTCAATATCCCTGGGAGTTTCTTCTGTAGATGCCACCCAGGCTGGACTGGGGATGGCTTCAAATGCCACGGTGAGTACCTAGGGGCAGAACATCCCTGAAAGGTGGAGAGGTAGATGGAAGGCAAGGCAGGGTGACGGGTGGAGACTAGGAGACGATATGTGGGAACCTTGTGGGTCTGGGAGTGGAGAGTCAGCCTCCCACAGCCTCAGTCCATACCAGGGGATCCCGGCTCTGTCTGCTGCAGACCTGGATGAATGCGCGATCCAGCAACATCGTTGTGCTCCGGAAGCTGGCTGCCTCAATACCCTGGGCTCCTACCACTGCACGTGCCAACCAGGATTTGTTGGAAATGGCTTATTCTGTGAAGGTGAGGTGGAGGGCAGGGCCTGAATGGGACAACCACTGCCCCATGGGTACTAGAGGGTCTACGTCCTTAGCTCACAGAACCACTCTCTGCATGCCCACCTGTCCTCTCTTTTGGTTACCACTTTTTTTCTGATTTTTAAAAAATTCTTGTTATTACCTTGTGTGTGTGCACAGATGTGTGGGAGGATGCACACATGTATAGGTGCACATATATGTGAGTACATGTGGAGGCCAGAGGTTAACTTCGAGTTCCTTCCTCAGGAGACAATCACCTTGGGATGGTGGTTAATTATGGGTTTTCGTTTGGCTGGTCTATTGGCTGGTTTGGGTTGGGTTGTTGTTGTTATTATTGTTGTTCGTTTGTTTTGTGTTTTGTTTTGCTTTGTTTGGAGGCATTTTTTCTGGTTGGGACCCCTAGGACTCGCCAATTAAGCTATATTGGTTGGCCAGTGATCTCCAGGGATTCAGGGATCTCCATCTCCCCAGAATGGATCACACATTTGTGCCACCACACCTGGCTTTTTCCACCTGGGTGCTGGAGGTCAAATTATGATTCGTATGTTGGTGTAGCAAGAATGTACCAGCTGAGCTATCTCCGCAGGCTTTTTGCTCCCCAATTCTTTCATTATTAGCTTTTCCTTATGATCTACACCACTGTAGTCAATTTAATCCTCTTCTTGCTTCCTTGACTGTGACTCCGTGTGCATCCAACTGGACTCTACCTATCACTCCGAATCCGCTATCTTGGTTACCTGCCTATTCAGAGTTAGCATCTGAGTTCCCAGGGCTCTCACCTGAGATTCTGGATGAGAGTAAATGGTTAAATCCAAAGCACTTCCTGCCCATTCAATGTGGGTCCTAACCCAGTTGGTTCTCAGCCCTGTGCTCTCTCAGACAAGGATGAATGCATGGAGAATGTGGGCCTCTGTGATAATGGACAGTGCCTCAATGTAGCTGGCGGGTACCACTGTGAATGTGATATAGGCTTCAACCCTACCAAGAACCAGCGAGCTTGCTGGGGTAAGTCTCAGCCTAGCCCTGTCCAAGCCAGTGGGTGTATACAGTGGGCTAGTTTCCAGAGCATATGATCAAACATGGTAGGCTGAAATGAGGTCCCTACAGATGTGGACGAGTGTGCTCTTGGGAACTTGTGCATGTTCGGGAACTGTGAAAACCTGCCTGGAATGTTCCACTGCATCTGTAAGGATGGCTATGAACTGGACAAAACTGGAAGCAACTGCACAGGTATGGAGTCACCCTGGCTGGGGAGCAAGCCATGTCCCCCCTACACCCGCCTTGACTTCTCTTCTAAAACAGTTTTCACCACCATCTTTTGTGCATATGTGTGTATTTCGGGGTATGTATCTATGTATATGCATCTGGGATACGTGTGGGCAAATATGTATGCGTCCAGAGGAGGAAGCCAGGCATCCTGCTCTATCACGCTCCACCTTATCCCCCTGAGTCAGGATCTGTAGCTGAACCTGGAGCAAAGTTGGCAGCCAGAAAGCTGGAGCAATTCTCCTGTCTCCACTATTAGCCCTAGTGTTGCAGGAGAGCATTCAAGCTTTTTACATTGGTGCTGAGAATTTGAACCCAGGCCTTTGTGCTTGTACAACAAGTGTTCTTACCCACATAGGCAGCTTCTTCAGCCCTCATCACTCCTTTATTTTAAATTTTTATTTTTAGATTTATTATTTTATGTGTATAAGAGCTTTGCCTGAATGTGTGTAAGTACACCACATGTATGCCAGTTGCCCATGGAGAACAGAAGAGGGACTCCCCTGGAACTGGAGTTACAGATGGTTGTGAGCCACCACATGGGTGCTGGAAAGAGAACTTAGGTCCTTTGCAATAGCAACAAATACTCTCAACTACTGAGCCACCCCCACTTCCTGTTTTTAATCATTGTGATCATTGCTGTGTAGTTTCATTTCTGTTGTTTGATAAAGTATCCTGAAAGCAAACAACTTAGGAGAGAAAGGAAAGAAGTCAGTTTCCACCCCCAAGTCTACCACTGTGGGCAAGTCATAGCAAATCATATCACATTCACATCAAAGAGCAGAGAGATAAATGTGTGGAAAATAAATTCATGCATGCTTGCTTCTATGCTTATGCAAAGAAGCTTCATTTCTCTATCCTCTAAGTGTGCTTAGGGAATGGTACAACTTCATCTTCCCACATCAATTAATTTAACTAATACAACTCCCACAGACAAGCCCCAGGCCAATCCAATGGAGACAGTCCCTCACTGAAACTCTCTTCCCATGTTATTCTAGGTTGTGTTCAGTTGGTTATTAGAAGTGACCATCACAATTGCCCTCTCATCATCTCCTTAGTAAATGCAGTGGACAAATGAAGTACCCTCTGCAGCACATCTGCTAAATGGTCCCCTACCCCAGTGTCTTTAATAACAGGTGGTGAAATTTTTCTGCTTTCTTTCTAGGTGTCTTTTGCCACCACTAGCTTTCCTGCAGATGATATGTAAATATATGGGCTTAGTTATGTGTCAATAAAACTTTATTGATACAAATAAACACTGGCCACATTTGGCCTTCAGCGTGGTTTTCCAACACCTCAATCAAAGGTGTTTTCTCATCTTAGTTTCATATGTTGGCTTGGGAAACTCAGGAATGAAGAGTGTGGAAGAGGATAAACCTAGGCCAAATGGAACTGAGCAAAGGAAGGGAGATTGCTGAATGGCCAAGGCAGACTCTTGAGGCCATGTCCTCTTTGGCTCCATCCAAGGGAACAACAAAGATTCATACTCCAGCACCTGAGTGGGCCCATTGAAATCTATGACCACTCAGGAGAAAGTGAGTGTACAGTGAGGTCTCTTAGCAGATGATGGTGTGTGTGCCTCACAGATGTCGACGAGTGTGCAAATCCTGTGAACTGTGTCAATGGCCTGTGTGTTAACACCCCTGGCAGCTACCTCTGCAACTGCCCCCAGGACTTTCAGCTTACCTCCAGTGGGACCGGCTGTGTTGGTGAGTACACACCTGGCAACAGCTGAGTAACTCAGGAATCGGTATTACTGGCAGGGCTATGGCCTGGGTCACCTTGGATGTCAATTTGTGTAGATTTTCCTGCACCCAACATGCAGGACAAGTATGGGCTGAGAAGTCATCTGTTGTGATACTGCCTTCTGGTCCAGACACACATGGTCACATGCACTCACAATTTTACACACGTGCATACCTTCCCTGCCCGTTCAGGAATATATTCAACCACTACATACAAACATGCAGGCATACACAGTTGTTACATATAGAAATATATGGTTCTAGTCAAGGACAACAGCAAACATAGTTACATACAAAGAACTACATAGGGTAAGACAGACAACTACACAGAGACATGCAATTATACATAGCATGGTTACACCCAGAGAAAACCACTGAGGCACAACAATTACCATAGAGACACACTTACAGAGACAATGTTTAGATACACATTACATGTAGTTTCTTAGAAGACTACAGTTACCCACAAAAAAAAACACAACTGCATGCAGACACAGTTACACAGACAGCAACTGCATATACAGAGGCACACACAATTATACACACATATAATTACAGTCAGAGACAACATCTATACATATATACACAGTTACAGTAAAGTTACACATGATATATATAAACTCACAGTTACACAGACACAGGTAGATACAGAGACAACCATTACACACAAAGAAGCACAATTCTATACATAAGCACATACATGTAAGGATATATATAGTATAGTCAGAGATACCATTTGCATACATACATATACATGCAGTTAACATACAAGATCAAATTGCACACAGAAAAACCCTTAACTACAGATCCATAGACATACAGAGAGACTGTTGTAAGATAGAGATACATAATAATACATAGACACACAGTCACACAGAGACCTGTGGTGAGAAACAAATGACACACAGGTATACAAAGACACAGAGAAACATTTATGCACACAGATTTGCAACACACAGATGCATAGTAACACAGTAACAGTTGGGGTCAAGTTACACAAAGAAAAACACACTCAAACACAGACAGACAGAGACAGTCAGTAGTACACCTAGAAATCTGGTACCATGTTGTAGGAGACTGTTCCTGGCTGCTCAGCCCTGAAATAACCACACAGAAACTGTATTAATTAAATCATTGCTTGGTCTATTAGCTCTAGCTTCTTATTGGCTAGCTCTTATATCTTAATTTAACCCATTTCTATTAGTTTATACTTTATCACGAGGATTGTGGCCTACCAGCAAGGTTTTAACTGGCAACTTGCGTCTTTTCCCTCTGGCAGCTACATGGCATCTCCTGACTCTGCCTTCTTTCTCCCAGAATTCAGTTTATTTTTTCCCACCTACCTCTATTCTGCCCTGTGCAGGCCCAAGACAGTTTCTTTATTCATTAACCATTAAAGGTGACACATAGACAAAAGGACTTCCCTCATTATTTCCCCTTTTCTATTTAAATAAAAAGGAAGATTTTAACTTTAACATAATAAAATTACATATAATAAAAAGATATTAAGCAAGAATTATGGTTACAATATCTATATCTACTTTATCTTTTATCATAACTAAGAAAAACTATAATTATAACTATTCACAAATGTACACATATACAGAAAAGTTATACACAATACAATTATAGACAAAGGCAAGTTACATGCAGAGAAACACACTAACACAATATAAAGTTACATACAGAGAAACATAATTACACATAGCACATGGTATGCACAAATTCACAGTTAAAGACACAACTAGACACATAAATACACAAAGTTACACAAAGATATACAGTTACAGTCAGAGATGGTAATTACACACATTTATGCACACAGCACATGGTACATACAAACTCACACAGTTACACACAGACAGACACACAAAACAGAGAGGCCACAGTTACACACTCAGGAACACACACACATGCAACCAGGAAGTCATGGAGTTCATGGTAACACAGAGAAATACATAGTTTCTTTATGTGCTAACCACCCATTTTTGCCTGTGCAGATACCCAGACCGTGATCTGTTTCCTGGATGTGCAAGACCAAGATGACGGTGGCATTTCCTGTAGTGCAGAGATTGGAGTTGGTGTCAGCAGAGCGTCTTGTTGTTGTTCCCTGGGTCGGGCCTGGGGAAACCCCTGCAAGCTGTGTCCAACAGGCAACACCTGTGAGTCCCTGCAGGACAGTGAGCCTGAGCCAGAGACTCAGAAGTTAGCAGGTTATCTCTGCCTGCAGAAGGTTTTGGAGGACAAGGAAGTAGAACCAGGAAGGAAAAGGATCTTCGGTCACAAAGCATGCCCTTGACAGTTCAAAGGCCAGGCCTCTCTCCAATTTTGCTTTCTATAAATTCTCTCTGTGTTTGTATTCAATCCATCACTCAGTCAGCAAACAATGAGTTCCTGTATGCCTGTACTAGGGACTAGGGATCCGGGGAACTGCAGGTCCCATGTAAGGTACGGGTTTGGAGGATGTGTAAAGTGATAAGAGTGAGGTGCAGTAGGACCAGGATCCCTCGGGATCCACTATCCATGCTCTAGATGGGAATTGATGTTTATACATATACCCCAACACTAGAGTATACTGAATCACTAGGCAGCTCCACAAAGCTGAGGATATGAATCGTGGTTGGTTCAGCAAAGCAAAGGAAGGGGGACCCATGTTGCATCGTTTTCAAGGGGCCCGCTCCCATCCACTAGGTTTTACCCAAGTGCCTCTCTTCATAGTTCCTCATGTAAGCCTGTTTCCCTTGCAGCAGAGTATAGGACCCTGTGCCCCGGTGGTAAGGGTTTCCGACCAAATCCCATCACTTTGATTCTGGAAGGTGAGTTCCTGACAGACTATTGATCCAGCTACACACTGATGGGTCTTTCTCTCATTAGCACATTGTCAAGTGTCCGGGGAGCAGCCTGAGGAAGCATATTCTCCTACTTGGAGGCTTTGTTGCAGAACCAAATTATGCATGAAAATTTTAATCTGTTCTATTATTTCTTCTGTCAGTTGTTTGTTTATTAATTGAGCTTTCCATCTATCCACTTGTCTATCCATCAATTCTTCCATCCATCCAACCACACAACCTTTCAGACAACCTGTCAATTAGCCAGCCAGCCTCCATTCACCTATCCACCCATGGATACCTACCCACATACCCATCTATTCCTTCATCTATCCATCCATCCTCCCTCTATCTATACCCATTCATCCATCCGGTCATCCATCCACTCATCATCCATCAATCCATCCCATTTCCCACCCACCCATATAATCCATTCATCCTTATCCTATCCATCCACTCACCCATCCACTTAACCACCCATATCGTTCACCCATGCTCTGTCACCATCTGCCTTAGTAACTTTCCTACTGTGATAGAATACCATGACTAAGGCAATCTATAGAAGAAAGAGATTGTTTAAACCTTTTTAGATTCAGAGGTTAGAGCCCACAACCATCATGGCAGGGAGCATGGCAGCAGGCAGGCATAACCTCCTCCAACAAGGCCACACATTCTAATCCTTCCCAAACATTTCAACCAACTGGGAACCAAGTATTCAAACGTTTGAACATAGAGGGTCCATTCTCACTCAAATCACCACAGCATCTACTCATTCATTCAGTTACCCCCATTTATCCATCTACCCATCCATCCATTCATCCATCCATTTCTTATCCATTCATCCATCCATCTCCCATCCACCCCATCCAACCATTCGTCTATCCATTTCTTATCTATTCATCCACGCATGCATCGATCCCTCCATCTCCAAATTTGCATCCATTTTTCATCCACTGCATTGACCCACTTCCATCTACCAATATCATCTCTCTGTCCTCTATCCTTATTTATTCATCTAACTACTTGCCTCTCTACCCATCCTTCTACTCATCCACATGTGATCTTCTCATCCATTGGCCTACCTGCACACTCACCCAGTCACTCTTTTTATATCCAAGAATCAGTCCTGCCGTCAGTCACTACTTTTCATATCCAGCCATCAGTCTTGGGGAATGGTGATGTTAGAAAAGATATTCTAGCCTGAGGAAACTATCATGCATGAGGAGATGAAATTAAGGTGGAAATAAAGGAGTTGGGCTCAATCCAGCACTGACTCAAGAATCCAGCCGTTGAGATAGATCCTCTGAATGCCCAACGGTCATGGAAATAACTATTGGGGGAATACTTTAAAGAGCCCATAAGATCCCCAGCAGCCTGTGGGGATCCCTCAAGTCCTCTGCTGGATTTAGCTCTCCTCCTCAGCTTCCTCAATTCCTGACAGACATCAATGAATGCCAGGAGCTACCCAGACTGTGCCAGGGAGGCAACTGCACCAACGCCTTCGGTACCTTCCAGTGTGAGTGTCCTCCTGGATACAGCCTCAGCGAAGATACCCACACCTGTGAGGGTGAGTGTGGACTCTGCCCAGGCCAGGCCGGGCACTACCTCTCCATCCCTGACATGATGTTCTGCCAAGCTTTCTAAGGTCAGGGATGCAAGGCTAACTGAATGCCCCGCCTTCCATCCTGTCACCCCCACTTCTCTCACTCATCAGTCCCCTTCCTTCTTCCTTCTACTCCCTTGTAAATAACATAGCTTGTAAATAACAGCAACCTTGATATTCCTCTCTTGAGCCAAAGATGACCAAGGTCCATGACTAACTGTGTGAAAGGACATGAGAAGGAATGGTCTCACCTTGACTTCAAATACACTTCACATGTCTCTCTATTGTCCTTGATTGAGCATGTAGTAGTGCCCAACAGGGACTCAGGGCCAGGACTGTGGGTTATCTATCACTGTGCTGGAGATCCTAAATTAATGTTTATCTACTACAGCGTCCCCATAAGTAAGGGTTTTCTATTATGATCCCACATTTTAGATGTAGAAACTAAGGCTCAAGAGGATTAAGTGACTTCTAGGTGATGTGGGTCAGCTTGAGTCTGACCATTCTAAAACTGAAGCCTGGGCTCTTTAATATAGTCAACAGGCCACAGCCACGCAGCCGCCTAGACAACTGGATGGGTGGATGCATGGATGGATGGATAAATAGATGGTTGAAGATAGATAGAGAGAGAGAGAGAGAGAGAGAGAGAGAGAGAGAGATATGGATAGATGGATTTATATCTGAAATCAGCTTATGTTGAGATGTTACCAGTAGTTGCTTGATCCTTGTGGCTGGTACCTCAGTAATTGAAATAGTCTCACAGCGGCTGGGTCACACTAGAGAGGCCAACAACCTGGTAGTTGCTCCGTCCATGGTACTGGATGCCTCACTAGTCTCAGTTGGGAGCTAAAAACCTTGAAAGTTCCTGAAGGGCCATCAGTTCTTAGTATGGAAAGCTGGCAATACTGGTTTTACTATCAGATAAGGAATCCTAAGCTGCAGCAACAGGATAAATCAACTCAGGCAAGAAGAAAGGTCAGGTGAGCAATAGGCGAGTTATCTTCCTCCTGCCACACCCTCTCTATCAGGGATGTACCCAGAAGGTGCTGTCCACATTTTGAGTGGGTCTTCCTACATCAATTAAGGCAATTGGGACAATCCTTCAGGTGAGGCTTCCTACTCATGTGCTTCTAATATGTGGCAAGTTGGCATTAATAGCAACCATGACTGTCACAGTGTATCATCCCCACAATATGCTGTTGGATTCCATCTGCTAATGTGCATGTGTGCATGCATGCATGTGTGTGTATGTGTGTGTGTTTAGGGGATATGCATGCTTCAGCATGTGTGCAGAGGTCAGGAGAGAACTCTCAGGAGCTGATTCTCTCCTTCCACCTTGCTTGATCCAGGCTTTCTATTTCTACCACTTCCCTGGGTCCTCCTGACTGACTGGCCTACAAGTCAGTTCTCCTGCCTCTAGTTCCCATCTCAGTGTAGGATATGTGTCTGTCTCCATGTGTGTATGCATGTGTGCAAGGTGCACATGAAGGTCAGACAGTGTCCAACTCCCTGGAACTGGAGTTACAGGCGGCTGTAAGCTGCCTCATTAGTTCCTGAGAACTGAACTCATAACCTATAGAAGGTATTGTGTGCTCTTAACCACTGAGCCATTTTCTCCATCCCACATTCAGCTTTTAAGATGGATTCCATGGAGCTGAACATAGGACATCAGGATCAGGCTTGTGTGGCAAGTGCAAATGGCAAGTCATTTCCCCAGCCTGATAACGGTTTTGTGTATTTCCTTTTCTAGTGCTAGGGATGGAACCCAGGGTCTCAGGGTCTCATGCATGTTAGAGAGGTGCTGGGCAGCCCCATTGCCTGTCCCTCATTTCCCCCTTAGGGAAGACCTTTGCATTTAGAGACTTTCATAAGGGGTACTGTCCTGCAGCATCCGTTCTTGTGGTATCTTTGTGTATTCTGGATATGGAGGTGATTCCGATATCATTGGATGAGTTAGAGATGATTCTCTACTATTTCTGGAAAATCCTGGATATAATTGGTATTCTTTTAATATGTGGTAGAATTCGCCAGTGAAGCCATTTGTCCTGGTCTTTTCTTGGTTGGAAGGTTTTTAACTACTGTATTCTGTCTCTTTCTATTATATTACCATTCTCTCTCTCTCTCTCTCTCTCTCTCTCTCTCTCTCTCTCTCTCTCTCTGTGTGTGTGTGTGTGTGTGTGTGTGTATGTAAATCTTAAAGACTTTAATTTTGTGTTTACAAGTGCAGTACTCGTGGAAGCCAGAAGAGGGCATCAGATACCCTGGAGCTGGCTCAGTGAATGCTCTGCAAGAACAGTGCATGCTCTTAACCACTGAACCATCTGCCCAGCTCCTCTTCTAGAAATGTATTCGTGTCCTCTTATCAACCTGATTTAGGGGCAGCATGCAATTATTCATTCTATTGTCTTATGATTCCTGAGCTTCTGTATGGTTGGAAGTAATGGCCCCACTTCACATTTTCATTGCTCTTAGTCTTTTTCATATTGTCTCTTAGTGTCAGTCCTGGTTTCTGTTGCTGAGAAAAGATATCATGACCAAGAAACAAACAAAAAAAATCATAGGGAGTGTCAATGTGAGTGCTCATGCCACAATGTGCACGTGACAGTCAGAGGACAGCCTTGGGTCAGTCTTTGCTTGCTCCTTATCTAAGACAGGGTCTGTTTGCTCTGTGTGCACCAAGATAGCTACCAATGCTCTGCGGGATCTGGGGATGCAGACTCAGATCCTCGTGTGTGTGCAACTATCGCCACCTTCCTGGCCCAAATATCTGTATGATTTTAAGCTAGTGAAACCAAACAGAAGTCAATAATAAAGTGTCTTTGCTCAGCCTGGGGTAGGGAACCCCCGAGGGAGTCACCCAGACAGTCTCTGACATTTCTCACATGTCCTCTTCCACCCTTCCCTCCACTGCAGATATTGGTGAATGCTCCACACACCCAGACATCTGTAGCCCTGACCCAGGCTACAGTTTAGGCAATTACACCTGTATCTGCCCTGCAGAGTTCCTGCAGGTCAACAGTGGCAACAACTGTGTCTGTAGGAAGTGTGATGACTTGGGCTTGAGGGGTGGAAGGCTAGTGGTTGCTATGGGAAGGACTGCAAAGGCCCTCAGAGCCTTGGAAGGTGCAGAGAGAGGTATATTTGAAAAAAAGAAACAGAGTACATCTGCATATATTTGACGTGCTCATATGGGACAAAATGATACCCCAGGACTTGGGAGCCCAGAGTAACTGTGGGTAGTCCTCCCAGGACATGCACTGGTCAACAAAGGCTTAAAAAGACTGAAGAAGAGACCTTAAGCCAAAGTGTTAACATAAATTATGGATAAACCCCTCTCCAATCTGCATTCTTATTCTGGCTTGGGCCCGTTCCCATATCTTTTCTTTTTCTCCTTAACTATTATTTACTTATTACATGGGAAATGGGGGCTGTGTGTGCGTTACGGCACACACGTGGGGGTCAGAGGACAACTTGCAGGATCAGTTCTTTCCTTCAACTGTGTGAGCCCAGGAGTCGAGCTCAGGTTGTCAGACTTGGTGGTAAGCGCCGTTCCCAGCTGAACCATCTCGCCAGTCTGCGGCCCGTGTTCTTTACTCCCGCTTCAGCTGCAGACACGAGAAAGAGCATGTGTTTCCGGCACTGTCATGAAACATGTAGGAACACGCTGAACTTCAGTGTGACCCGAAGGATGTATTGCTGCTCCTACAGCATGGGGCAGGCCTGGAACAGACCCTGTGTGGCCTATCCCACCCCTGCCAACTGTGAGTGCCCCAGCCACTTTCTCAGTCTGGCCCCTCCCAGCACAGTACAGAGGGATACATGGTAGAGTTAGAGGCTTCTAGCCTTTATTTATCTGCTTTATTCCTGTGTGTACCACACAAGTGGGTGTGTCTTCATGTGGTATATGCATGTGTGGGTACCCAATTGTGGGGGCCAAAGATCTACTTGGGGTGTCACTTTTTTACAAGCCTTCTACCTTGGTTTTGTTTGTTTGTTTTTTCAGACACAGCCCCCAAAGATCCACCCACCCCCAAAGGCCCACTTACTTGAGTTAAGCCCCCTCTTAAATATTCCACAGCCTCCCAAAGCAGCACCACCTGCTGGAGACCACGTATTCAAACACCCGAGCCTGTGGAAGGACATTGCACATTCAAGTCGTGGCACTGAATGTGAGGTTTGGGCTGCTGTAACAAAATAGTTGAGACTAGATTCAGGCAATTCTCCACAAACTAGTTTTTTAGAGCTCCTCTTTTATTTTGGCCAGAGTGGCTGACCAGGAAAACCCAGAGGTTTGCCTGCCTCTGCCTCCCTCATGATGCTAGAAACAAGCATGCACCACCCACCCAGCTTTTATACATGGCTCTGTGGTTTAAGCTCAGATCCTCGTGCTGCAGAGGCCTGCACTTCATCAGCTGAGCCATCTCCCTGGTCCCCTCTTTAATAAGGATTATAAGCATGGCTGGTGCTTTCTCCAAAGGAAAACATGCGGGAAGTCTCCCACCTGTGTTCTGGGAAGTACCCTGAATAGACTTGGGGCAGCCTTGAACCCAAAGATAGTCAACACAGAGTAAAGGAAGGTGGGAGGCCAGGCGAGGGCTGGGCTGTGGGTGCATGGAGGTGCAGCACTCATGGTGGGCAGCGGTATGGTCTGGGGTTCTGTTTTTCTCCACCCAGCTCCTCTGTGGAACTAAGTGCCAGGGTTCATCACTGACATCCGCATGGGGAAGTTTCTTGGTGAGTGGTCACCAAACCTTCTACCTACAGCCTCAGATTCCTTCACCCAGCCCTTTCCCTTCCTACTGCCTCTTTCCTTTCTTCCTTCCCTCCTCATTGTTGGCTCCTACAAGTACCTGTGCTTCCCTAGCCCTGTGGCAACCCACACAGTAACTGTGCAGGTGAGCTGCTTGGGTTGGTGGATAAGTGGCCCTATGACTGGGACACAGGACTCAGTAAGTAAAGGCAATTTCCGCCAAACCTAGTAGCCTGAGTTCAGTCCCCAGTGACTGATTCCCTCTGACCTCTAAACATGATTCATAATGCACACATAAAATAAATAGATAAAACATAATTTAAAAAAGAATAGGTGGGGAGAAAGTCACCCAATCACTACAGGCAAGAGATCTGAGTCCCAGAGCAACTTCCAGCATGTCTCAGGGGATTCTGCTGTAGTATCCAGGTTCCTGTGTCTCATGGCAAAGAACTGGACCAGGGACACATGGTTAGAAATAGAAATAGAAATAGAAATAGAAATAGAAATAGAAATAGAAATAGAAATAGAAATAGAAATAGAAATAGAAATAGAAGGCTAGAGGCGTGGAGCACTGAACAGCCCTCAAAACAGCTCTAAAGATGACTTGCTTGTGTCTGGTACTGGAATTTTTGTTAGCTGGTTTTGGGTTCTTGGATGGATAGTTTTCAATTTTATTTATTTAAACTTTTTGTACAAAACTATGGAATGCTTCACATGTTTGCATGTCATCCTTGCACAGGGGCCATGCTAATCTCTGTATTGATCCAATTTTAGTACATATGCTGCTAAAGCAAGCACTTATTTAAACTATGTAAGTATTTCTACAACCAGACTTACAGATATTATAGTGGTTTTTCAGGTAAGTGGTTAATAGTATGATTTCTTATGATCTTTTTCAGATATCCTTACTGTTATTTTACCTTCCTCCCTTCTCCTGTATTTATCTCAGTCCCTTCCCTAACCAGAATCCCCTTCTCCCCATTTCCCTGACCAGATCACTTGTACCCAACTATTCCTCTGTTCAGTTGTTCTCCCACACCAGCATTGGTCCCTTTTTCTTTTCTTGCTTTCTTCAGTTACTCCAGGACATGTCCTCACATCTGAAGATTTGGAGCTAGGAGTCTCCAATGAGAGAGAACGTGCAGTGTCTGTCCTTCTGGGTCTCCAATGAGAGAGAACATGCAATGTCTGTCCTTCTGGGTCTGGGCTACTCACTCAATATGATCTTTTCTAGTTTCACTTATTTACCTGCAAAGTTCACGATTCCACTTTTCTTTACATAAATAGTATTCCGTTGTGCATATGTACCATATTTTCATTATCCACTTGTCAGTAGAAGGGCATTTAGGTTGTTTCCATTTCCTAGCTTATTGTGCATAGAGCCACAGCAAACATGGCTGAATAAGTATCTGTGGAGTAGGATGTCA
The DNA here is from genome assembly GCF_014885135.2 of Alexandromys fortis. NCBI lineage: Eukaryota > Metazoa > Chordata > Mammalia > Rodentia > Cricetidae > Alexandromys > Alexandromys fortis. The sequence continues at coordinate 1,201,404 of NW_026068156.1, read as the reverse complement.
AGTCCTTTGCTCATATCCAAGCAGAGGGAGAGTTTCTTTATTTTATCTTTGAGACCTGATATTTTGTCTTCTGCTTGATTCATTTTTACATGTAAGACTTTCTTGTATTTTTGCTTTTCCATATAAAGTTGAGTACTGTTCTTTCAAGGTCTGTGAAGAATTTTGCTGGGGTTTTGATGGGGCATTGCATTGAATCGGTAGATTGCTTTTGGTAAGACTGCCATTTTTGCTATGTTAATTCTATTTACCCAAGAGCATGGGAGATCTTTCCACTTTCTGGTCTCTTCTTTCATTTCTTTCTTCAAATATTTAAAGTTCTTGTCATACAGGTCTTCCATTTGTTTGGTTAGAGTTACTCAGATATTTTATGCTATTAGTGGCTATTATGAAGGGTGATGTTTCTCCGATTTCTTTCTCAGCCCATTTATCATCTGTGTAAAGGAAGGCTACTGATTTTTTTGAGTTAATCTTGTATCCTGCTACATTACTGAAGATGTTTATAAATTGTAGAAGTTCTTTGGTAGGATCTTTGGGGTTGCTTATGTAAACTATTATATCATCAGCAATAAATGAGAGTTTGACTTCTTCTTTTCCAACTTGTATCCCCTTGACCTCCTTTTGTTGTCTTATTTCTCAAGCTAGAACCTCAAGAACTATATTGCATAAATATGGAAAGAGTGGACAACCTTGTCTTGTTCCTTATTTCAGTGGGATCACTTTGAGTTTCTCTCCATTTAGTTTGATGTTGGCTATTGGCTTGCTGTATATTGTCTTTATTATGCTTGGGTATGTTCCTTGTATCCCTGCTCTCTCTAAGACCTCTATCATGAAGGGATATTGTATTTTGTTGAAGGCTTTTTCAGCATCTAATTAGATGATCATGTGGTCTTTCTTTTTCAGTTTGTTTATATGGTGGATTACATTGACAGATTTTCATATGTTGAACCATCCCTGCATCTCTAGGATGAAGTCGACTTGATTATGGTGGATGATTTTTCTGATGTGTTCTTACATTCAGTTTGCCAGTTTAAATTGAGAATTTCATACATGCATATGTGTTTTTGATCAAGTCCACCCCCAGCTCCCTGCCCTGCACCTCCTCCCGTATCCCACCAACACTTTCCCTCCCATCTCCATGTGCTCTTTGTTAGACACGCTGAGTGCATTTACTGTTGCCCATACGTGGGTAGGTGTGGGGTCATCTACTAGAACACAGGCAACCTATTAGGAGCCATATCCTGGGTAAAAACTGACACCCTCCTTCTGCAGCCAGCAGTTGACAACAGCTCTTCAAGTGGGGGTGGGAATTCATGATCTCCTTACTCATCCATCTTATTTATTGTAAAGGTATTTTTAAAAAGAAGAAGAGCTGACTATAGTTTAGGGCAAGGTCGTCTTGCAAACGGGAAATTTATGAAATAACAAATAGCAGATATACCAAATGGATGCATGGAAATCTTGGAGGGAACCTGCAAGCAGCTCATAAATCTTGCTCCCTGCCTCCCTCCAGGTTCATAAAACCAGCAAGAATAAACAACCCTTCCTTCCTCTGCTGCCCCTGTGTTCCAGAGTCTCAGCTTTTCCCTTAGACCCAAAACTTTCCCTGAAAGGGCTTGGCCCCCAAATCGCCTGCAGATGTTGGCCAAAGACCTCAGGGAACACTCCACCTCCTCTCTGGCACTGAATTCCTCTTCTTTTCTCCTCCACAGATATTGATGAGTGTCTGAGTCTGCCAGGGACCTGTCTGCCAGGCACCTGTCAGAACTTGGAAGGCTCCTTCCAGTGCATCTGCCCCCCTGGCTTCCAGGTGCAGAGTGGCCATTGCATTGGTGAGTGTCCAATCTCCTATCAGAATGCAGGTACACACAGCACAGGACCAAGTGCAGCTCCATTACTATCAGAACTGTTCTGGAACTCCTGGTTCAGGTCTTTCTTTCTCTCAGGGCTCAGAGAATTCTTTGTGATCATTGTAAAATATACTTGGTTTCAGTATCATTGTACTTCAGAAACTCCGTGGAATTCTGGTCCACAAGAATTATGTCATATACTTTAAACTAATTAGTCTAACTTGATCTTAGCTAGCTAATTCACCAGGTTAGTCTCATATGATATATGCTAACCTGGACTAGAATGTCTTAGCAGGTGGATTAGCCTATGGGCAGAAATATAAGGAAAGCTCAATAACCTTGGGGTCTATAGTGAGCCTACTCTCCCATCTCCCACTGCCGATACTGATGAGCCCACCTTAGAGGGGCAAATATGTCAGTTTTCCCATGATCTCAACCAATCTGGCCCAACTGCTGATAATCCAGTCTTCCATTTGTACTAACCTTTTATAATCTGGGCCAGTTTGACCTGCCCACATCTATTTTCCATTTAGGCTAGCCTTGTATAACCTGGGCTAACAAGCCATTCTGGCTTCAGCAAATGCACTGTTGTGTATAGAATGAACTCATTTAGACCAGTTCAGTCTGGTATTTTCTAATTTATTCTATCTAGTCTAGCCTGGCACATAAGCTAACTCCAACTAGTACAGGAAGAATATCTCTAGTCTCGATTATCTTTGCCCAGTTTTCAGTCTCTAATGATGGCATGACTCGGCAGGTAAAGGCACTGGCTTCTGAGCTTGAGTTCTGTCTTTGGAATTCACGCAGTGGACGAGAAAACTGATTCCTGGAGGTTGTCCTCTGACCTCCACATATGTACACACAAAATAAATACAAATATAATAATTGTTGTTTTGGAGGCAAGGTCTCACTATGTTGCCCTGGCTGTCCTGGAACTCTCTATGTAGACCAGGCTCGTCTGCAACTTACAGACATCTACCTGCCTCTGCTTTCTGGGTGCTAAGATTAAAGGTGTGCACCACCATGCCCAGCATTTTTTTAGATGAACTTCGGAGTCTAGAGAGGCGGCTCAGCAGAGAGCCCACTGCTCTTGCAGAGGACCAGCACCCCCATCAGGCAGCTGACAACCAGCAGCTCTAGAGAGATCCAGGACTTAAGGCCTCCACAGACATCTGCACCCTCACGTACATTCCCAGATGCACATGTGCACACACACACAAACAGGTACACTTTTAAAACACAGAAATAAATTTAAAAGATGAACTCCTGAACATAACCCCTACTCTGAATATACCTGAGCAAGACTTCCACATACACACTGCCCACCTAGTGGTGACTCCCTCTGCAACCACCAGCCCCACCCTGCGTCCATGCTTAGGAGCACGTTGGAGAGCTAAACTCTCCCCGCTTTGCTGGAGATACAGTTACCCCATCTCAGCTCCCATCCCTGCCTCTGCAGATACTGATGAATGCTTGGAGGAGCCCAGCCTCTGCTTTCTTGGCACCTGTGCCAACAGTCCTGGGACCTTCCAGTGTCTCTGCCCTTCTGGTTTTGTCCTCTCTGACAGTGGACACTACTGTTCTGGTGAGTGTTGCGAGAAATATAAGAAAATGCCTGTTCCAGAGCCTACAGTTCAACTTAGCCAGTATCAACCATGAAGGGAACATAGGGCCCAGTGGTAAATCATACCCCAACATGCCTGTAAGAACTCAGGCTGGTGGGTTGGAGGCTGAGGGGCTGCCCTACCAGGTCTTCCAACTCTCTGAAAATGATCTTTGTCATTCTAAGAGAACTCTGATTCAAAAGCAATGGGTAGAGTTTGCCTATTCTACCCGACACAAGGGCCACGTTGGAAGTTTGTTAGCAAGACGCATGCACACACACAAGAAGTGGCTTGAAACACTGTTGGGAAGGATTCCCAGCTCAAGCTCATTCTCTTGGCCCAGAGTGCATCACAGGTTCACTCCCAAGCAATTGGGTCTAGCCAGGTGTATGGCGTATTTGCTTTGGGTGCTAGTAGGAGCAGGGTTGCCCATTCACTAAGGTTGGGATGAGGAAGATTAGCCAGTCAGGTGCAGCGCCTGGCTGCTCTCGTCCACTATTATGGTCCCCACCTCCCTGCCCACAGACATTCGCCAGAGTTTTTGCTTCACCCGGTTTGAAGCCGGAAAGTGTTCAATGCCCAAAGCTTTCAACACCACGAAGACCCAGTGCTGCTGCAGCAAGAACCCTGCAGAGGGTTGGGGGGAGCCCTGTGAACTGTGCCCTCAGAAGGACAGTGGTGAGTCCCCCTCCCGGCTCCGACCATCTCCTTCCCACTACACTTTCTCCCTCCTCCGTTCTTCCCTCACCCTTTTTAGACTCTGGGGACTGTTGTGCTGAATCCCCCTCCCCGACTCTTCTAATCCCACTTACTATTCTCTTTCCAGTTACTTTTCAGGAGCTCTGTCCCTTTGGCCATGGGGCTGTCCCAGGCCCAGATGGCTCCAGAAAAGGTAAGGCTTTCTTCTGGGTTCTAGGAACCCCTTCCTTCTGTCTCAGCTCTGCATGGATCCTCAAGCTTTGGAGTCTACAAGTTGCCCTGGAATCTACTCAGTGACGGGTGGACAGGCACTGTGTCTCAACCCTGCAGATGTGAACGAGTGTTCAGAGAACCCTGGCATCTGCACTGACGGTCCCTGTGTCAACACTGACGGCTCCTTCCATTGCAAGTGTCCCTTTGGCTACAGCCTGGACTTCACCAGCACCTCCTGCGTTGGTGGGTAGCTAAGGAGTCCTTTGCCGACCACTGTCACTTCCCTCATCCACGCACTCTCCTATCCTACCTTAATTCCCGCAGAGGTGACAAAATATCCTGACGAAAAGCAATTTAGGGGTGGGGAGGTGGTGACACACATCTTTAATCCCAGCACTTGGGAGGGAGAGGCAGGTGGATCTCTGTGAGTTCGAGGCCAGCCTGGTCTACAGAGTGAGTTCCAGTACAGCCAGGGCTACTCAGAGAAAACTTGTCTCAAAAAAAAAAGTGGGGGGGGGGGGTATTTCAGCTCACAATTATAGTCCATCATAGTGGGGAAGTCACGGCAAGAACTTCAACTAGTCCCATGATATCCAAAGTCAGGAGCAGAGAGAAATGAATGGGTGCATGCTGGCTTAATTGCATGTGCTCAACTCTATATCTCCACTCTCACACAGTTCAGGACACTATGTCTGGGGAAGGGAGCAGTCCACAGTGGGCTGGGTCTTCCCCCCAGACATGCCCACAGGCCAGCCTGATGTAAACAATCCCGTGCTGAGAGTCTCTCCCTAGGTGTGGCAAGTTAACATAGAAGCTAAGCCTGCCTCCTCCTTTCCAATTCTCATTCACTTATTCTTTCTTTTTTTAATTTATTAGATTTTTTAAAAAAATACCAATCCAAGTTCCTACTCCCTCCCATCCTCCCACTCCCTCCACACACCCTTCCACCCCACCCCCATCCAGTCCTCAGAGAGGGCAAGGCACATTGCTTTGTGGGAGGTCCAAGGCCCTCCCCACCATATCCAGGCTGAGCAAGGTATACATCCAAAGAGAATGGGATCCCAAAAGGCCAGTACATGCAACAGGGATAAATCCTGGTGCCACTGACAGTGGTCCCATAGTCTGCCCCAGTTATACAACTGTAACCCACATTCTGAGGGTCTAGCTTGGTCCTATGCATGTTCCTTCCCAGTCCTCCTGGAGTTGGTGCTCTCCCATTAGCTCAGGTAGACTGTTTCAGACATTCATTTATTCTCTCATTTGCTCATTCATTTCCCATTGTTCGTGCATTCGTTCACCAGCGTTAGAGTTGATTCACCCATTTGCTTAATTGTTCATTCATTTGATCACTCGTTTACTTGATCATTTGTTCACTTACTCAATTAGTCTGCACTCATTCACTAATTCACCTCTCCGTTTTATCCTCATAATCATTCACTCAAACAGTTCTCTCACTCATCCAGGCTCCACTGGTTCATTCTTCCCTTGGCTTCTCCTTGCTCATTCAGCTGTTTATTTCCCGTGCATTCATTTAGGTGTCCAACTAATCATTAATTCATCCCTCCATATTCTCCCCTTACTCTTTATATAAGGAGACCCCTGTGGGGGAGGTATTTGCCCAAATGTCTTGGAAGTTTCAAATGCACATGTACTTTGAGGCTTTGAGCCTGGCCCTACGATGATCTGTGACAGTACGATGCTTCCTGAGCAGGATCAGAACTGTATAACAGGGATTCTCTAGGGATGATCCGTAGGAGGCACCAGGGGTACCTCAGGGAGAGCCTGCCCAGATGAGACCTCTGCTGACCTCCACAGACATTGATGAGTGCTCCCTGAATCCACTGCTCTGTGCTTTCCGCTGCCACAACACTGAGGGCTCCTACCTATGCACCTGCCCAGCTGGCTACACACTGAGGAAGGATGGTGCCATGTGCCAAGGTAGGGTCTGCACAGACTGGCAAGGGGAAGGGCTCTCTGATTACCCACCAATGATTTTATGCTCTCCACTGTGTAGTAACATCACACCAAAAATGGTCCAGATGTGGTCTTAGCACTTTGGTTTCCTATCTTTAAATGGAACTGAGCCCCAGAGGGTAGAAGTGAGCAGCAAAAAAACTCACACAGAAGACAGCTGAACTAGGGCATGAAGTAGACACTTGGTTTTTGAAGGAGACGTGGTTTTTTGCTTTTTTGGAGAAGTAGTAGCTTTTTTGCTGTAACTGATTGATACAGACTGGGTAATTGATAAAGAACAGAAATATGGGACAGGAATGATGGCTCAGTGACTAAGAGCACTTGCTGTACTAGCATGAGGACTTGAATTCAGACCTAAGCACCCACAGCAAGATCTTGGTGTGGCCACACGAAGGCCTTTAACCCCAGCACTGTAAAGACAGAAGGATCAATGGGGCTTGCTGGCTGCCAGCTTAGCTGTAGGTCCAGTAAGACCATCTCAAGTAAAAAAAAAAAAAAAACAGAGTATGGCAGAACAGGATATGTGACAGTCTCCTCTGACCTCTGTGCATGTGCATGGATATGCACACCTATGCACATGTGTGTATATAACACACACACATATGAATAACAATATATTTGGCTCATGGTTCTGGTGAGGGTCTCCAAGTGGCATCACGATATGGCACAAGACATCACAAAGCAAGACATATCGAGGTGCTAAATCAAGTCTGTTCTTATAACACCACTGAAGCCATGATGGGAGACCCATCCTCATGACCTCATCTAATCCTATCACTTCCCAAAGACCCCAACTCTAAATACCAACCCTATAAAGCTTTAGGGTTGTTTGTAGCACATGAACTTCTGCTAGGGTATGGAATCTAGGCTCTTCCCATCTGGAGCCAAGCTGTGGAAGGCATGACCTTGACTCACCCACTATCCCTGGTCATTCAAAGATGTGGATGAGTGTGCAGATGGGTCTCCGGATTGCCACACCCGAGGCATGCTGTGCAAAAACCTCATCGGCACCTATGCCTGTATCTGCCCGCCTGGCATGCAGCTCCAGCCCTCTGGGGAGGATTGCACAGGTACGTGGTGCGTCTAGGGCACTGGGAAAGCTACATGGAGGGGAGAATTCAAAGGAAGGGGGAACTTTCAAGGCCAAAGGCAACTGGCTTGGGGACTTTGGCCTCCCCTTCTGGCCTGCTTTATCCCTTCCATCTCAGATGAGGATGAATGTCAGGCCCAGTCCAGCCTCTGTGCCCATGGTCGCTGCATCAACACAGTGGGAAGCTTCCAGTGTCATTGCGATGAGGGTTTCCATCCCAGCCCCACCCTCACTGAGTGCCATGGTGAGTGTAACCAGGAACAAGCAGGTGAACATAGACTTGTGAAGTCTTGGACAGGGGTGAGGTCAGGAACACTGAAGAGACATGTAAGGAATTGCTGTACCATTATCAATATAGATGCATGAGCCTACACACACTCTGTAGAAGAGGTAATTCCTCACTGTCCTCCCCTTCCTCCTGTTCTTTCCCATCCACCTCTATGACTCCTGTAACCTTAGAGGCACCAACCCAGAATGATCTCTCCTTGGGTTTCCCACAACAACTTAAGAACTGAACCCAACAGTACCTTCTATGTTAGGCACCTGTCCATTCCTGTTCGCATCCTCTTCTCTCTTCTTCATGGATAAAGTACATCCCCTAGCTTCCGGCCAGATGATATTTATCTCCTTGACACCCTATTCCCATCCCCCAACACTGTAGCTTACCCCAAAACTAACTCAGCTTCTTTGCCCCCAAATCCCATCTCAGTGGTTGGAATACCCTGCACTGGCTTTCTGGAGTGACCAGTAGAGACTTCCAGTCTGTATTTAGCCCTCACTTCCCACCTATCTCTGATCTTATTTTTTTATTCTATTTAATTACACTGTTTGTTATCAGTATTGAGGTTTGGGGGACCATTGTGTATAAGTGTCCCATGGCACATGTGTGGAGGTTGGCTATTTCTTTCTACTTTGTGGATCCTAAGGATCAAACTCAAGTTAGTCATGTCACCAGGCCTGATATTTTTCTCCTCTGTCTCTGTTGTTCTATCCCAAGCATCAACTCTTCCTATCCCCATTCCCCTGCTTACCTGCTGCCCATTAATTGTCTGTCCTTTCTCACAAAGACACTACCCACCATAGAGGCCACCTAACCTTCAAAACCTATCCCAGAGCTAACATTGATATTTGGAGAGGTGGGTAGCTTTTGTCCCAGTCCAATGAAGCAAGTGGGTGTTACCTGACCCATTCAAGGGCGTTTTACAGTGCCCAGTGCCAACAGGAAGATGGTCCCCTATACACATATGCCTGACTTCCAGGCACAAAACAGAAGAAGATCCTGGGCAAGGCAGTTTTTCACCCACCCTTCCTACCAATTCTCTGCAGATACTCGGCAGGGGCTCTGCTTCTCTGAGGTGCTACAGGCCATGTGCCAGAGTTGGTCAAGCAGTGGTGAGGCTGTACCCAGAGTCGAGTGCTGCTGCGGAGGCGGCCGGGGCTGGGGCCCCCATTGTGAGCTCTGCCCCTTGCCTGGCACCTCTGCCTACAGGAAGCTCTGCCCTCATGGCAAGGGCTACAGCACCAAAGGCCAAGGTAAGTTCTCTTGAGGTCGTGTTGAAGCTATGTGACTGTGCTACAATGGTGTGAGCTACTCTGTGTGCATTTGCAAGTGTGTGCATGTGTGTGTGTGTGTTCCAATGTGCTAGTAGATAGAACAAGAACAGTGTTTGCCCTGTGCATGCATGAACTACAATGGCCAAGTGAGCAGGCATGGGAAGAGGTGTATGTGTGTGTTACTTGTTTGTGGTGTGTACAAACCTGTTAATGTGCTTGGGAGACCCTATCAGGAGGCATAAGTTCCTTCACAAGCTTGTTAATGTCTGTGTGTGTGAGCTGTGTGCCCTCTGTGTGTGAAAGCTTATTAATAATCATTGGGCTCATGGGCATAGGGGTCACTGGACTTTGTGAAGAGCAGCCCTTCCCATGAACTAGAAAGCTGTGGGGGTGGGGGAGTGAGTCTGTCGGGTGTTAATGAATTCTACCAAGTTTATAGGGTAAGTACATGACTGCATGCTTATCTGTGAATGGGTGTGAATCTGTCCACATATATCACTAAGTGTGAAATGGTTATTCTGAGTAAACAGTAAACAGTAAAAAGGCTAGACCCCAGAGAGAAGTGCCTATTCTCAGTGACCCTGGGGTACTAAGGAGCCATGGATTGGGTGCATGTCCCTGTGACTCAAGGTTCTTCAGCAGTGTCTGGGTACGTGGCTGTAGTAACATGTTTATGAGTCCTTCTGAATATGTGTGCTGCTGTTTGGCCTTGAGGAGATGTTGCTATTTTGCTAATCAGGCTGAGGCTGAGGTAAATGCATGTGTGTGTGAGTATGTATGTATGTAAATCTGTGTGTGTGCATGCATGTTTGTATCTGTGTATGTGTGTATGTATGTTTGTATATGTATATATGTGCATGTATCTATGTATGTGTGTTTGTATATGTATATATGTGCATGTATGTGTGTATATGTGTATGTATGTGTGTATATGTGTATGTATGTGTATACATATGTGTATCTGTGTATATGTGTGTATGTATATGTGTATGTGTATATTTGTGTTGTATATGTGTATGTATCTATGTGTATATATGTATGCGTATATGTGTATATATGTATGTGTGTATGTGTATATAAATACTCAGTGGAATGAAGCTCTGTCATCATGTCCTGCTGGCTCAGGACTGACCCAGTGCCTTAGAGTAACATCCATGTGGTCAGAATAAAGGAAAGCCCTCTAGAGAGAGGGCTTGTTGGTAGAAAACAAGGTATTCTTTAAGAGAACAAGAGAGCCAGCTAACCTCTGCCCTGCCCTGTTTGTCCCTAGATGTGGATGAATGCCACATGTTTGCTGACCTGTGCCACCATGGCGAGTGTATCAATAGCATTGGTTCCTTCCACTGTGACTGCCAAGCTGGGTATACACCAGATGCCACTGCCACTGCCTGCATGGGTGAGCCAAGTCCCATCCCCACCCTGTACCTTTGGTCTAGTTATACTTCTGCAAAAACTGTGTCACCCCCATTCCAATGGGGACTATCCACTTCGTATCTCTTGGTTTTCATGTACACTCTAAGAAACTCAAAAAACAGACCAGAAGCAAATATTCTTTGGCATTTCCATCCTGTTTGGATCATATTTCCCGCTCCTATTTCCTGTTATTTAATACATCCTAAGATTTTTTTTCAGTTACACTGTGTACCAGGTGTTCCTCCAAATCGTGGGTTGCAAACTGTAATCTGAAGGCCAAGTTGTAAGTAGAGTTTCGTTGGCATGCAGCCGTGCCTGTGTGTTTATTCACCTCCAGTGACTACTTTCCTGACGGAAAGATTGCGCTAGTTAGTTGTGATTACAGCCACGCAACCCACTGTTAGTTTGCTTTTCTGTTGCTGTAATAAATCACCATGACCACATCAACTTATGGGAGAAAGAGTTTATTTGGGCTTACGCCTTAGAGGAATGAGAGTGTGTCGTGACTGGGAGGCATGGCAGCAAGCAGCAGGCGTGGTGGCAGGTGCGGAAAGCCAACAGGTCACGTCTGGAACCACAAGCACAGAGCAGAGAGAGAAAACCAGAAATTGCAGTCTTTACATTCTCGAAGCTCAGCCTAGTAACACCACTTCTCCATTAAAGTTTCACCTCCTAAGTCTCCCAACAGTACTACCAGCTGAGGAGGACCAAGTGTCCAAATACATGAGGCTGTGGGGGACATTCTCACTCAAACCACCACACCCATAAAAATAAACATTCATCCATCCCTCAGAGCCAAAGGGAATTTTTTTCAATCTTCACTCCCCTATCAGATGCCAAACTGGGAGCTGCTTAAGCCTCCAGTATAAAATGGTGTCTTTTGGGGCTGAACAAATGGCTCCGTAGTTAAAAGAACTTACAGAGAACCTGAGTTTAGTTTCCAGTACCCACACTGGGTGGCTCCCCAACCTATATAAGGCTAATTACAGGAAATTCAAGGCCTTCTTCTGGCCTCCAGGCTCCTGTGTGCACACGGTGCTCGTGTGCACACGTGCGCGCACACACACACACACACAAAATAAAATAACAAAATTTAAGTGGTGTAGTGTTTGCCTATGACCTACACACATCCTCCTGTATATTCATTTAGTTTCATTTTTACCTCTTGTGACAGTAAGAATGCAACTCAGCCCCCCCCAGGGGCTCTACCCCTAAGCCATGCCCCCAGCCCCTTGGTGGTATATTCTAGAAAGATGCTTTACTACTGATGATACCTACAACTCCTTTTTAAAGTATTTTTATTATTTAAATTTGTTCCCTAAAATGTTCTTAGATGTGTATTATATAGTGATTATCTCCATATTATTTTATAGATTATTAATCACATTCCAATTATACTCACCCCAGCTCTCCTATCTCCTTCCCACCTCTGTCCAACCCCACCTCCTCTTCATAATCCTCTTTCCCACATTTGCTTCCTAAAAATGTTTAAGCTATCTTGGGGGGGTGATCAGAGTTCATGCCTGCAATTCTAGCTCATGGGAGGCTGAGGCAGAAAGTGAGCTTACGGTGAGCTAAAGGCTAGCCTTGGCTGCTTTGTGAGTTCTAGGCTAGCCTCTGCTGCATATTTGAACCCTGTCTCTAAAATAAAATAGAGGCTGGAGGGATAGCTTAGCAGTTAAGGGCACCAGCTACTTGTTTCCCAGAACCCATATGTCAGCTCACAACTGTCTGCGATTCCAGTTCAAGGAGAGCCAGCATTCTTTCCTGACCTTCCAGGCACCTGGCACACAGGAGGTACACACATACATATGTGCAGGTAAAACATCCACACAAACCCTCGAGAAAATTTTTTTTTCATTTTAAAAATAAATAAAATTATCATTTTATATGTTTTCTCATCTTTATTACAATGTAACATAGAGTTAAGGCACGGAGTCAGTTCAGCATTGATGTATTAGTCTAATACAGTGTAAGAGCTGTGACGTGTACTATGTGAAAAAATTGGAGGAAAATAATCTGAATGCTCAGTACAGACACTTTTTCCCCCAAAGTATTTTCTATTGCTGAGTCCACAGAGATAGGTGGAGCGTGGAGCTCTTTCCTGTCATGTGTAAACATAAAGACCCGGGTTTGATCCCCAACACTGCATAAAAATAGAAAATAGGGCCATTGAGATGCCTTAGTGAGTAAAGATGCTTGCCACCAAACCTGCTGACCTGAGTTCAAAACCTGGGACCCAAATAACAGAGGTAAGAGCCACCTCTGCAAGTTGTCCTCTGGCCTCTACATGCACCAAATATGTGTGCCCTCCTCATATACACATACAGCAAGTAAATGTCACTCAAATTTTAGGGACAGGCATGGTGTCCTGTACCTTTAATCCCAACACTAAGGAGGCTGAGGCAGGTGAATATCTGTGAGTTTCAGGTGAGCCTGGGATACTCAGTGAGCCCTTGTCTCATGAAAATAAACAAAAGAAATAACATTTAATAATAAAAGTTAAACAACTTAGGTGGTTCCACAATTTCCGATAAACAGAGTACGAGCAGGGGTCCCAGCCTGTGAGACCCCCATCAACCCCTAGCCACGTCTATGTGATCCCCTCACGCCCTGCCATCCCACCTAGATGTGGACGAGTGCAGCCATGACCCAAAGCCATGTGCCTTTCTCTGCAAAAACACAGAGGGCTCCTTTCTGTGTGCCTGCCCCCGTGGCTACCTGTTGGAGGAAGATCTCAGGACCTGCAAAGGTGATGTCCTTCCCTCCCCCAATCCTCCCCATCCTCTATCGGTCTCAAGACGCTCTGAGTTGTATAGAGTTGATCCTACCGCAGCCAGGGTATCTCTCTTGCCACCCCTCCAGTGGCAAACAGCACCCTGCTTGGAGCGGCAAGAGTGATCCCAGGCCCACACCTAAGCCTGGACCCATAAGACCCACTCACAATTATCCCCTTAACCCCTGTCCTTGAGCCATCACCTCTCAAACCTACCCCCTGAGCAGCCCCTCAAGCCTACTCGGCACTCTATACGTACACTCAACCCACCATTGAGTTACCGTCCTCAACCCCTTCTGAGCCCTGTCCCCTTAGCTGGTCCCTTACGACCCCAGGCTTGAGCACCTTCCTCAAGCTGACCCTTGAATCCTGTACCCTCAGACCCAGCCTCTGAAACTTCCTCTCAAACCACCCTCTAAGCCCACCCCATGTCTGCACACCCTCAAGCCTGTCTCCTCAGCGCTCTCCCAAGCTCCTCTGAGTACTGTCTTCTTAGCCTTCAAGTCCTTCGGCTAAGCTCCACCCTTGAGCACCCCTTGATCCCTACCCTCTGACCCTTTGGACCCCCTATACTGCAGACTTGGACGAGTGCACCTCCAGGCAACACAACTGCCAGTTTGTCTGTGTCAACACCATAGGCACCTTCGCCTGCCGATGTCCTCCTGGCTTCACGCAGCACCACCAGGCTTGCTTCGGTGAGTTGTGTTGTCTGCTTCCTACCCCGCTCTCCAACACAACCCTCACAACCCTAGCCTTCACGTGTGTGTGATACAAAACAGTGTCAAATGCTCAATGCTCATCATGTGTCAGGCATGGAGGACATGGAGGTAATTGGAATGCAGTCCCTGGATACTCGCATCTTGGTGGCATCTAGAATCTTCTTCATTGCCCTAGGGAGATGGGAGGCCTACCCTCAGAAATCCCTCTGGTCTAGGCCTGGGACTTCTCCCCTTGCCCGTGATCCATCCCTGCTGGGTCTCTCTTACTGAGCTTTCCCAAGGTGTTCTCCAAACTCCAGGAGTTTACACGAGCACTCTGGAGAAAGTAGTTCATAAGTCAAAGCCACAGAGCTAAGGCCTCTTGTGTCTTCTGGACCTGAGGGAACTAGAGCGCCCTCTAGTGCCAGCCTAGGCAAAGAGAGTACTCAGCCCTCCCCCAACCCTCCTGCTAGCACCAGCTGTGGTAATGATGTCCATAGACTATAAGATTGATGAACAAATGGGCCTGGAACTGACGTGTTAGTCTGTAAAAAGTGTCTGCTGCTCAAGCTATGAAGACCTGAGTTCAGATCCCCATCACTCGCTTTAAAAGCCAGGCACTTCTGGGGAGGTACAGAAAGTAGGATCCCAGGGCCTTGCTGGCCAGTCAGTCCAGTCAAATCAGTAAGTTCCAAGTTCAGTGAGAAACTCTCAACAAAAAAGTGGAATGATTGAGCAAGACACCTGATTGATGCCAACCTCACACACAGAAGCAGACACACACATTCCAATTTAAAAAAAAAATAATAATAAATGCACTGGGGCTAGGTAAAGAGCTTGCTGTGCAAACACAAGAACGCGAGAACTGGAATTCTGATGCCCAAAATCTACGTAAATGCCAGTAAGCACGGCGGCTGCCTGTTATTCCAGACTAGAAAGAGTAGAAAGGCGAAGACATGAAATCCTCAGAGGATTACTATGACTATCCTCATAGTCTTACTATGGCTAGTAAGACTAACCATATCGGGGAGCTCTCAGTGAACATGTGTGTGTGTGTGTGTGTGCGCGCGCGCACACACACACACACGTAAACACACATGCATGCACCCACAACACACACAAATGGAAAAACAAAAATTTCAAACAGACACTAGAGATTTCATGTTGCACAATTGTAGAGAGGAGAAGCCCAAGGTCCAGGCACCAGCACAGTTGGTTCCCAGTGAGAGCTTTTCCATCCCTAGCTTGCAGCCAGACACCTTCTTGCAGCCTCACATTGCCAGGAGTTGGGGTGTTCAGACAGATAGACAGACAGACAAGAGACAACAAGACTCTTGTCTGCTGGTGTCTCTTCTTTTTCTCGTTTTCTTTTTAACATTTATTTTTAACTATTCTTAATTTCCTTTTAACATGTATTTTACATGCAG
The DNA here is from genome assembly GCF_014885135.2 of Alexandromys fortis. Lineage (NCBI taxonomy): Eukaryota > Metazoa > Chordata > Mammalia > Rodentia > Cricetidae > Alexandromys > Alexandromys fortis. The sequence goes on along the minus strand of NW_026068156.1, from coordinate 1,186,109 downwards.
GTGTGTGTTTGTGTGTCCATGGCATGTGTGGAGGTCAAAGGACAACTTTCAGACATTAGTTCCTTCCTTCCACCATGGGCTCCAGGAACTCAGCCACTCGGGCTTGGCAGCAAGCACCTTTACCAGCTTAGCCATCTCACCTGTGCCCCTCTTTTTTTTTTTTTTTTTTAAGATAAACAGTGTCTTGCTGACCTGTAGTTCACCAAACAGGCTAGGCTGGCTGGACACTACTACCACCTATGCCCAGCTTTTTCTTCTCTTCCCTAATAGTGTTTTACTCACTGAACCATCTTTTCAGCACACACACACACACACACATTTTTGGGGGTTGGTTTTGTTTTGTTTGGGACTTTACTTTTTTTCTTCTTTCTTTTTCCCAAGACAGGGTTTCTCTGTGTAGCCCTGACCATTGCCCTGAAGACCAGGCTGGCCTCAAACTCACAAAGATCTGTCTGCTTCGGCCTCCCATGTTCTGGGATTAAAGGTGTGTGTCACAATTGCCTGGCCTGAGGTCTTACTTATTTTTATTTCATGAGTATGGATATTTTGCCTGTATGTATGTATGTATATCACATACATGTAACGCTTGCAGGGGCCATAGATAGAGATTCCCTGGGACTGGAGTTATAGACTGTTGTTATCCACCACGTGGGCTTGCGAAATTGAACCAGGGTCCTCTGTAAAAACAGACAAAATGACTCTTAACCACTGAGCCATTTCTCAGCTCCACCCCTACCTTGTTTTCTGAGACAGTGTCATTAGGATCTGGAATTAGGATGAACTGGCTGCCCAGCCTCCAGGGACCACCAGCCTCTGGGGGTGATGACATAGCCCACATCTGGTTCTGAAGACGGAACTTAGGTCCTCGTGCGTGCACAGAAAACACTTAATGCCTGAGCTGGCTGCCCAGCCCTTCATTTCACTTTTTGTTTTGAGACAGGGTCTCTCTAAATTGACCTAGCTGACCTTGAACTTGTGATCCTTCTGCCTCTGGATCCTAAGTAACTGAGATTATGGGCCTGTGCAAGCACATCTGACTGCATATGGGTTTGTTGACTCTTTAAGAAAGCGTTGGGGATGTCAGGAGAGCATTTACTACTATGCCACACCCTCAGGCCAGTGTAGGTAATGTCTGACTCTCAGAGCTGGAACTTCTTAAACTCTAGCATGGTTAAATCCGCTGAATTCTCATGTAAAAATGCAAACAAGTAGCTACTTTCTCTGTTACAATGGAGGAGACTAGAGGAGTCAGCAACCCCAGGATGCACAGCCTTGAATTTCAAGCAATACACTTTACATTCAATACCCACTAACACTGTGCGATTCTGCGAGCTAGGAGCTATTCGTTTCTCATTTCACAGTGAAGGAAGCCAGCACGGGGGGGGGGGGGGTGACTCCTCTGAAGCCACGCTGTGCAGTGCCAACAGTAGCATTGTAGTCCTTCACGTCCACCCCTAACCACAAAGCAACCCTGCCCTTCTCTGTCCTCTATAGATGATGATGAGTGCTTGGCCCAACCTGGCCTCTGTGGCACCCACGGACACTGTCAGAACACCCCAGGCAGCTTCCGCTGTGAGTGTAATAGAGGTTTCGTGCTGGACAGCTCAGGCCACAGCTGTGAAGGTGAAGTAGCCTGTGAGTGGTTCTCAGTCTGAAGGATGACCCCCAAAACCGCCCACCAATCTTCTCTCTTTCTCTGTGTCTCAGATGTAAATGAATGTGACAGACCCCATCGCTGCCAGTTTGGCTGCCAAAACGAGCTGGGGGGCTACCGTTGCAACTGTCCCCAAGGCTTCACCCAGCATTCCCAGTGGGCCCAGTGTGTGGGTGAGTGGCAATGGCTGGGAGGAAACCAAGCATGTTCCAGGATCTTTCCAGTGCAGACAGTAGGAACCATTTCCCCTGCCGCTGTTATGACAAGCTTGTCCATCTATAAATAAAATGGACCAGCCTAAAAAGCTGACTACTGGGATGTCATTGGACTGCTGACCAAACATGGCATAAGGCTCAAATCTATTTGTTATAGAGTGGTGTCTTGACTACCTGGAAAAAGTGCAGCACCAAAAGACTACCAAGTATGCAACAGAAAGAATGTTGTGATTGATTAGCAATGTCTTCTACAGGCAGAGCAGCAAGGTTTGGCAATGCCTGCTGTAGATGCAATGGGAAGTATGATGTGATCGATTAGTCATGTCTGCCCTGAGTACAGCAATGCACCTCAAGACACACATGCTTTTATCTTTGCATCTTTGCCACATAAATTTCAGAAGCTCTTGAGTTAGTGAGCGTGCCTTCTGTATCACAACTTTCCCCCTTTTTTGCTGCCCCAGGCTCTTCTTTCAACAGCCTCATCTCTATCACTTTCTCCCATAGTCTTTTTGTGTTTTCTTCCCTGTAACCCCTTCCATATACCCCTCCTTTCGTTCTCTCCCAAAGCCATGACCTCTCTTCTCGTTAGTTGTGTTAAAGGCATATATGTATATGTAGCCTTTATCCTCTACCTTTGCGGAGTCCACTTGCTCTCCTGAGACCTGTGACGTCTCCTCAGCTCTTACTTTCACAGCTCTCACAAGCTTTGCAGCAGAGGATGGGAGTTGTGAAAGAGAATAATAGACAGGGGATAGAGGAAAACAGTCTGAGGACTTCCGGCAAGCTTACTGGAGGCTTTGCACAGTAAAGGGTACTTTGGTTGATTAGTATTGTTTATTGTGAATACAGAAAGTAGGGGATGAGACGCTCCTAGTATCATAGGCAGAGCCTAAGGATACTGCTCAATATCTCACAGTACTTGCTCCTACCACAGAATGACCTGACTCCACGTGAGAAAGCTTGTTCTAGAATAACCAACCACTTGGGATACAGGGGAGACTTTGAGAAATGCTTTAGGAGCCAAGAGTATACATAATAGGCAGTGGGTGGAGGAAGGCAAATATAGTTCTGGGAGGGTTGTCTTTTTTTATTGATTTCATTAAGCTATACATTTTTCTCCGCTCCCCTCCCTTCCTCTCCACTCCCCTTTTACCCTCTCCTTTGGTCACCATGCTCCCAATCTACTCAGGTGATCTTATCTTTTCTACTTTCCATGTAGATTAGATCCAAGTGTGTCTCTCTTAGGGTCCTCATTGTTGGTTGTTTTCTTTTGCTTTATGTTTAAAAAACACTTATGAGTGAGTACATATGATAATTGTCTTTTGGGGTCTGGGTTACCTCATTCAATCAATATGATGTTTTCTAGCTCCATCCATGGCAAATATAGTTTGAGAGTTCCTAATGAGTCTACTGGAGGCTTTACACAGTAAAGAGTACTGTGATTGATTAGTAATGTCTGCCATGGGTACAGACTAGAGTGGTGTGTATTCAAGTGAAAGGTTCCAGGCATACAAGGTTTCTTCCATTCTGTCCCTCCTTTTCTCTCTGCCTACAGATGAAGATGAGTGTGCCCTGTCACCCATGGCTTGTGGCAGTGCCTCTTGCTACAATACTCTTGGCAGTTTCTACTGTGTCTGCCCCTCTGGTTTCAGTTTCAACCAGGACCTTGGAGGCTGCCAGGATGTGGATGAGTGTGCAGAACAAGGCAGCCCCTGCAGCTATGGTTGTGCCAACACTCCTGGTGGCTTCTTGTGTGGCTGTCCCCAAGGCTACTTCCGGGCAGGACAAGGGTAAGAGGTTCAAGAGGGATGGGCAAGAGTATAGTGGTCACATTTTTCATGCCCTGATCACTAACATTGGGTTCTTATACCCACAGAATCCATTAACAAAGCTCCATCTGCCTGTGCATGTAGGTGCCTACATGCATACACAGAGAAGCCCAAGCACAGCCAGCCATTCATATGCCAGTATACATGAGTACATGTCTGTGTCATTAGTCCATTTTTTTGTTCAAGCTTGTATTTGCCCACTACTTGGAGATAATTATAGGCTATCCATAATCCAAGTTAGTACACATGAAGAAAAACATATGAACCCTCACACACAGAAATAAAATCCTCCCTCCATATTCATGGAAGATTGCTTCCTGTACCCCTCATATGTGATACAATTTCTGGGAGTCAGGAACAAAAACATCTACTCACCCCAGATATGGAACCAGCAACAGATCAAAGTAATGATACCATTAAATTCCAACTTGGTGAGCCCCTGAGTTAACTACTCACCAATGGGATACTTGAAGGAGTGTGGATAAGAAGTTATCTATAGAAACATAGATGACCCAAAGGCAGATACATCAATGAAAGCCCATAGACTGGAGGGATGGCTCAGCAGTTAAACGCACTGGCTGCTCTTACAGGGGTCCTGAGTTTAATTCCCAGCATCCACATGGTGGCTCACAACCATCTATAACTGTAGTCCCATGGGATCTGATCCCCTCTTCTAGTGTTCAGACATACATGCAAACAAAACACCCATATACATAAAATACATAAATAAATAAATCTTTAAAGAAAGAAGGAGAGAGAGAGAGAGAGAAAGAGAGAGAGAGAGGAGGGAGGGAGGGAGGGAGGGAGGGAGGGAGGGAGGGAGGGAGGGAAGATGGAAGGAAGGAAGGAAGGAAGGAAGGAAGGAAGGAAGGAAGGAAGGGTAAGCAGGCCCAACCTACATGAGGGCATCTGAAATCTTGGAATTCACTGCAAGATTTGCAGGCACCTTAACAGGATGGAGAGTCTCCTCAGCTTTCCTTGGTGCTTATATAACAGCGATGGGAGTAGGGGTCTTGTGCATCTAATAAGTTTTAGGTACCTCTTGAAACTTATGAGTTGCTTATTTCCTGTGCCTCATGGACCCTTCTTCAAGGACAGAATGATTCATCAACACCAAAAATTTGCTGTGCAATAACATCACCCCTATCTCATGGATACCCAAATGTAAGGCTATTCTAGTCCCTTGTATAAAATGACATGGCACGTGCACAGGACCTATACACACTCCTCCATATACTCTAAATCATCACAGGCTGGGGATGTCACTTGGTGGGTGGAATACTTGCCTCATACACCCAAAGTCCTGAGTTTTGTCTCAGCATTGTGTACACCAGTCATGGTGGTACACTCCTGTAATCCCAGCCCTTGGAAGGTACAAGCAAGAGGACCAGGAATTTAAGGTCATCCTCTGCTATACAGCAAATTTGAGGTTAGCCTGGGTAACATGAGACCCTATCTTGAAAATAAATAATCATCTCTAAATAATTTATATCACATGATATAATATAAAACAGTATATGTAACTGTTGCACTGTTTTATTAAGGGGATATTAACATAGAAAAGATGTCTAAATGTTCAGTAGGGAGTTAACTAAGACAGGCCTAACCACACAAAAGATCACAACACAGTAGACATCTTCTGTCCTTTGATAACCAGTTGAATATGAGGATGTAGAACCTGTGGATACAGAGAGTTGACTGTGCTTGTGCACAAGGGTTACTATACTCACATTATTAGCACACTCATATAGATTCATGCATCCCAGTGAGCACGGGTGTATGTACACACTATCTTCCATATACGCATGTAGGCTCTTAAATATACATGTTTCTGGATATACACAGATACATTCTTCTATTCTATTGCATGTTCATCATCCCATTCTTGTGTTTATACCAATGCCCAGGTAAACCAAGGGACACACATCCCTCCTGTAGGTGTGCACACATGCACATACACAACCATGCCAATACACACACATGCATATTTGTATGATGGTGCCTGTGCCCACAGCTCAGAATGAGGCATGATGGGAGATGGTGAGGGAGGTAATACCAGCCTGTTTCTAAAAGTTTTCCCCATACCATCTATCTGGCTCAGACACTGCATCTCTAGCCCTGGGTTCAGCTCTGGATCTCAGGCCACCCCAGATGAGGAAGAGTCACTCTCACCTGAAGCCTGCTATGAATGCAAGATCAATGGTCTCTCCCCTCAGGACCGACCAAGGCGCAGCACCCATGGAGATCATCAGGTGCCATGGGGGCCACACTGGGAGGGTCAATTAAGGAGTCTTCGGGTGTCTGAAGGAGACTGTGATCCCTCAAGAGAGAACACTAGCTCTAGGAATGTAGCTTAGCTGATAAATTATTTGCCTAGCATGAATGAGGTCCTGGATTCAAACCCCAGCACTGCATAAAAATAGACATCTTCAGCTCCTAAGTATGGTTGAGACTAGCCTAGGCTACATGAGACTCTGTCTCAAAAGGGGGAAGAGAAAATCAGGCAACCATTAGACTATGTGACTCAGCTTCTCCCTCATATCATGGTGCCTGACTGGATCCTCTACACATTCTCAGCCCGTGCCTTTTCTGGGGAGCATATCCCTTGGTCACTTTATCTCATTCCTGTGACAGTTAAGGCTCCTTCTAGACATATCCTAAGCAATCTGTAATAACCAAATGGGGAGAAAAAAAAGTCCCTGCCCTCATGATACTCTGATGGAGGAAAAAGAAATCATTAAGTAAAATATAGCATGCTTTATAACATATGAAAAATGAGCCATGTAACAGAGAGAAATAAAGCCAGAGTGGGATGGGCATGTTAGGGCTGAGAGACTTTCAACGTATAGTTAACTAATATGAATGGATTGTGAGTTACTTTGTCTTCTGTTTTCTTCAGTTGGTATTTCCTTTGTTTAAGAAAAACTTTTCATGTAGAAACTATTCCACATTTACTTTTATGTGTCACTGCACTGCCAGCCTTTGGTTTTCAAGGAGAGTAGAATGGTTGCTGAGGATCCTGGAATGGACATAGCATGATTTAGAGAGAGGGATTTGCATTGTCTTTGCTTGCAATACCATTGATTGCCAGGAGGTGTCAATAAAAGCATGTGTTGTTTTGAGGAGCATGCCCCTCAGAAAGATTTCCCAGAACCAGGGGCAGAGAGGCTGAAATAGCTTTCTCTCAAAAGTAACGGCAGACCACTCCACAGGCATGTAAATGAGGTGAAACAAACACGGCACAACCCACAGGGGGAAAAAGTAAACACAGATAACCCTTTGTGGAATCAGCTACATCACCCAGCCTGGGGTGGCCTGCCATTGAGGTTCATTGGCTTATTGAGGGTACTGTCTTGCTGCCAGGACCATGAAGGCACTTCTGAAGAGCTCAAATAAAGAAGGGCTTGTCATCTGTACACAAGGTCCTCTCAGAGAAAGCCAGATACAGGAAGTACAATGGAAGCCAGCGGAAGGCTCTTCTGAGGCCTCTCCTTGCTCTCTTTCTGTCCTAGCTGGATATTCTGTTTGTATCTCCGTAGATTCTGGCATCTTTTTAGAGATGTAGGTTTTTCTTGCCAAAAAAAAAAAAAAAAAAAGCCCTTAGTTATAACACCAGTCCACCAGTCCCATAGGCTGCCTCTGAACCCCCTTAGGGCTCTGGAACTGCATGTTGCCTGCCTGACCTGTTTGCTGCGTTTTCAAGGCAAATCTTTGATTACCTTAACTGTTGCTTTTCTTATTTGTTTTGTTTTTGGTGTGTGTATATCTGTCGGTGTCTGTGTGTCTATGTGTATCTTTCTCATACATGGGGTTGGGGGAGACACACATGAAAACATGTGCTCAAGAATACCATATCTGGAGACAAGAGGTCATCACTGTCATAGAATTTTTCCCCACCTTTTTTTTTTTATTTTAAATGTATTTACTTAGACATAGTAGTGATTGTGTGCGTATCCATTCATGCATAAGACAGGGATGTGGAAATCAGTGAACAACTGGTAGGAATGAATTCTCTTTCCTTTTCCATGTGGGTCTAGGGAATCAAACTTAGGTCCTCAGGTTTCACAGCAAACTCCTTTACCTGCTGAGCCATCTCGTGGGACAGATTCTCTCTCACTAAACCTGGAGCTCACCGTTTGATTATACCACTGGCCAGCAAGCCCCTGGCATCCTCCTCTCCCCTCCAAGCAGTGTGACTGTGGGAGTGTGCCACCACACCCAGCTTTCTACATGGATGCTGGAGATCTGAACTCAGATCTTCATGCTTGACAGCAAGCACTTCACCACCTGAGCATCTCCTGAATCTTTCTCCTCCTGCCTTTGTTGTTGTTGTTGTTGTTGTTGTTGTTTGTTTTTTCCATCAAAGAACCAGATTTGGCATTTGCTGTTAGGGCCTTAGCTGATCTTGGCCTCGTTCATAGATTGCTAGAAACCAGGAACCAAGCATATCTACTTGCATCCTTGTTTGCACAGTCTCTGACAGTTCACTTGGTCCCTCCCCCTAGGTTAGCCTGGATACCCTTGACGCGGAAGTCCCCTTGACATTGAGCCTGAACATCTCACACCTAGGCCAAGTCAAGCACATCTTAGAATTTCGACCAGCTCTTGAGAGTCTGGTAGGCCAGATCCGTTATGTTATTGCCAGAGGCAACAACCAAGGTTTCTTCCAAATGAGTCACCTGGCTGGCGTCAGCTCCCTGCAGGTTGGCCCTGGGAGACCAAGACCCGGGAAATACCAGCTGGAGGTGGTGAGTATAGCAGGAGCTCAGGGCCAACCAGGGCCAACAAACCAAGCCTTGCGGCTAACAGTCCAACTGCAACTGCTCTAGCAGAAAGAATTTTCAGTGCACCTAGATGTCCCATGACATCTGAAAGTGCATATTTTGCAACTGGCTAGAACTGATCTCGGAGGCAATGGCTTAGCAAGTTGAACCTCAAAACTCAGGAAAAGGGAAGCATTACACTCTGACCTCAGATGAACTCAGTCTTTGCAAACCTGGGGGACCCCCAACACCTCAACCTCTCCTGGACTCAGCTAGAAATCTCAGCATTCATCCCTCCACCCCACAGCCAAGGTCAGCAGCAGGAAGGACCCCTGGTGTTCACTACTCCTCGTCTTCCTCAAGCTAAAATTTCCAGACTATACTATGATTCGCCAAGGGTGTTGGTGGAACATGGGAATAAGTGTCTAGGGTGGGTGTGGGGTTCATCCCTCAGAGAATCAAAATGGAAAAGCCTTACCTGCCACATCTTGACTAGCAGATTCATTCCCCAGAGTCAGATCCAGGGTTCTAAAGATACTTTTCTTTGAAACTGGAGAAAACAATAAAGTCCTTGGGGGTTAAATCTGCCTATGGTGTTCTCAAATAAGTAGATGCTATCTCCTCTTACAAAAGCCACACACACACACACACACACACACACACACACACACACACACTTGGGGAAGCTGGAGGACCCAAGTTGGTGCTGCCAGAAACAGACTTGTCTCACTGTCATAAAAAAGAACCTTATGTTATTAAAACATCTTATATGTCATGTTCTGTAGATCTCTGAAGTGCTTAAAGACCACATGTGTATCTAAAATATATCTCAGTTTAATCCTAAAAACATACCGAACATGATTACAAGTTTGATTATAATAGGTGACTAACTACTAACCAGAATTTCTATATCACCCTAAATGGTTTGTAATAATAACTTTCAAGGACTAGAAACAAGCTATATAAGTGCAATACCTAAAACAAGAGTAGAAACGTAGCTACAGTAGGTTCTAATAAAAATAACTTTAAATTTGCATTAGTAGACAAATATCTTAAACAAGAGTAGAAACATATATCCAATATAACAAATATAACTTTGAATTTGTATCCAAAAATCCATAACAATATAAAATTTTTAAGACTAGTAGTTGTTTTTGTGGTTAAAAGTAGATTCAATAATCTACCCTTTTATCCTGTCATTTCTATATCATAGCACCCTTTCTTCTTTTAGAAAGAGATTGACTATGATCAATAACAATTTGTAATCAACCCCCTTATATGAAAGCAAACATTCATAACAATATTTTGGGAATTTGGGCATAGTTGTCTAGAGTACTTCCTGTTGATTGGTGGGCACTGGTCATCTTTGAAGGACCCTGAGAAAATCAGGATAATTGTTAAGTCTTGGCTGGAGTATTCTGTGAGGATGACTCATCTCAGTCAGTAGCCAGGAAGCTGTTCTGGATGTTGGATCACCTGGGCTATCATTTTCACTGGTGTCTGGTCTCTTTACTATAAAAATATATAAACTTTTAAAGGCAACATACACATCTGTATTAATACAAATATAAACTGTGTATTGTACAAAGCCAGCTGAAGGTAGTTTTTTGTTTTTTGTTTGAGCAGGTAAAATATGCATCAGTGTCCTATAGTTACTTTAGGTTTATTTTCCCGTGTCTATAGTCAGGATTTTTAGGGGGCTGTTCCTCAATCACTTAACCCAGAACGAATCCAGAGCTTCTCATTTCCTGTGGAAACAAAAGCATAACCTCTTTTCCAAAGTAGCATATCTTTTGACTTGTTTGAAGTCGAGACATTTTTTAAATATATAGGTTGGTTTAATCCAGCAGCATTTATAATCAAATATCTTTTAGTAGCTTTTGTTCCTTTCTCAGTAGTTAAGCAGCTTAAACATAACACATAGTATCCATACTCTCTGTGTTTTCCATCTTATGTGGCTTATTTTCTTTGTATTGATTTATTTTCTTTTTGAGAGTTTCACTTTATTATTTTTAAACTATATTTTTAATCTATGACTGTATGACTCTTTTTTCTCCCAAGTCTCTCTCTCTGTGTGTGTGTGTGTGTGTGTATTTTAAATACTGTAATTTTACTATGTTAAAGTTAAAACTTCCCTTTTTTGGTAAAAATCTTTTTATTAATTTTTATTGAGCTCTACATTTTTCTCTCCTCCCCTCCCTGCCTCTCCCCTCCCCTTCAACCCTCTTCCAAGGTCCCCATGCTCCCAATTTACTCAGGAGATCTTGTCTTTTTCTACTTCCTATGTAGATTAGATCTATGTATGTCTCTCTTAGGGCCCACATTGTTGTCTAAGTTCTCTGGGATTGTGATTTGTGGGCTGGTTTTCTTTGATTTATGTTTTAAAACCACTTATGGGTGAGTATATGTGATAATTGTCTTTCTGGGTCTTAGTTTCTTCACTCAAAATGATGTGAAACTTTCCTTTTTGATTAGACATAAAAGTGGAAATGCTGTGGGATGATCCTCCATATGCTGTGAATACATGTTGCTCTCATTGTTTGATAATAAAAACTAACTTGTCCTATGGCCAGGCAGAACAAAGCAAGGCAGGAAAACCAAATGGAAAGACAGGGAGAAAGAGGGGCAGAGTCAAGAGAAATGTGAGCCAGCTACCCAAGAAACAAGATGTCAGTGGACCAGTAATGCCACAGCCATGTGGCAATACATAGATTAATAAAAATGGTTAATTTGACTGGAAGAGCTAGTTAGTAATAAGCCTGAGCTATAAGCCAAATACTACAATTAATATTAAGCCTTTGAGTGATTATTTAAAAACAGTTGTGGGATGGGGGAGCAGAGACAGAGAAACCTCCATTTACACAAACCCCAAACTAGGCTGACAGTGGCAGCCTTTCTGGGCCCTGGTGGTTTTTCTGGTATTCATTTGTTTGCTGTTTGTCTTGAAACTCTGAAGAATAGACAAGTATTCACAGAGTCCCCATTTGATAGGCAGAACAACTGATGCTCAGAGAAGTTAAGGAACATGGTCATGATCAGGCAGCTGTACTAGCAGCCATGCTGTCAGTCACTGTGCCTGGCTCTGACTCAATGGCTAGACTATGTGTCATAATAATGAACTCTCTGCAACTTGAGGGCACCTTTCAAATACTAGTATATTTGGTAGCCATCAAGCCTAGCCAAGGAAAGCAGTATTATCACATGGATACTGAGGTTTAGAGAATGCATGGGAGCCTGCTGTGATCACCACATATTGCAGAGGCTAGAGCCTGATGTTTTAGTTTTTGTTGTTATTCTTTGTTTGTTTTATATTGTTTTGTTTTTGAGGTGGGGTATGTGTGTGTTTCCTGATGCTATATTCTGAAGCCTGGCTCCAAACCACAAAAAAAAATCTCTCTACAAAGAAAACATTTGTTTTAGGATTGATTTTTGTTTTCTGTGTGTGTTGATGTTGCTGTGTTGTTGTTTGGTGGTAATAGGAAATGAACCCACAGTTTTACTTTAGAAATGCTAGGCAAGCATTCTACCACTGAGCTACATCCCTAGTTCTTTTTTTTTTTAGAAACGTTTATTGATGTTTTAAATAGGATCCCTGGCTGGCCTGAACTCTCTTTGTAGACCAGGCTGGTTTTAAACACATAGAGATCTGCTTGGCTCCACATTCCTGAGATTTATGGTTTGGGAGATATGGTGGTTTAAATAAGAATGGCCCCGCAGGCTCATATATTTGAATGTTTAGTCATCAGGGAGTGGCGTACTCAAGAAGGATTAGTAGTTGTGGCCTTGTTGAAGTAGATGCAGCCTTGTTAGAGGAAATGTATCACTGGAGTGGGCTTTGAGGTTTCAAAAGCCCAGTGGCTCACTCTCTCTCTGCCTCTCTCTCTCTCTCTCTCTCTCTCTCTCTCTCTCTCTCTCTCTCTCTCTCTCTTCGTGCTGCCTGTGGATTCAAATGTAGAACTCTCAGCTACTCCAGCACCTTGTCTGTCTATGTACCACCATGATCCTGCCATAGTGATAATGGACTAAATCTCTAAACCTGTAAGAGAGCCCCAACTAAATGCTTTCTGTGGCCATGGTGTCTCTTCATAACAATAGAAAAAACTGAAAAATGAAACTTATGTCCTGACAATGCTGAAGCATGCATGGGCAGCCCATCTATGGTGGTTCTGTTGAACTTGTCCATGTTGGGTTTCGTGGTCTAAGTTGATGAGGACGATTGATGCTCTCTTTCTGAAAGAGACCATAACAATAGAACACTGACGAAAACAGGAGGGTTAGATTCCATGTTGGCTGAGCAAAAGCATAGTGGCAGGAACAGCTGAGAGCCTACAGCAGGCCCAAAGCACACTAAGAATGGTTGAATCTTTTGAAACTTCAAAGCCTGCTCCCATGACATACCGCCTCCACCAAGGCCACACCTCATAATCCTTCCCAAATACTTTTTACCAAGTGCAGATTATGTATTCAAACACATGAGTCTATGGGGGTCATCCTCATTCAAAACACCACAATTCCCAAAAATTGGTGGAAGCAAAGCTCAACAACCAACCTCTATCTGCAGTCTCTAGTGTCTGGCCCCAGAGCTCTATTCTTGCTCAAAGTCTGACCCAGTGACCTCGGGGCATCCCATTAGGGCTAGCAGAAAGCCTCTTCATGCATTATCCAGATCTTCCATAGCCCCCAGAATCTGGACATGGCAAACACAATGACCCATATTTTACAGAGAAATTCAACACAGACACTGAGATTAAGATTTTGACCTTGAGTGATATGGTGGCCCACACCTTCAGTGGGCCACACACTTTAGCACTGGGGAAAGAGAGGTAAGCAAATCTCTGTAATTTCAAAGCCATCCTGGTCTACATAGCAAGTTCCAGTCTAGTCAAGAATACACAGTAAGACACTGTTAAAAAAATAAATGAAAAGATTTAGACCAAGAGGCCAGCAAGATAGCAAGATAGCTCAGTAGATAAACATGCTTGCCATACAAGACTGACTTCTTGAGGTCAGTACCCAAACCCCAAAGTGAAAGAAGAGAACCCACTCCCTAGGTTGTGTTCTGAACTATGCACACCCACCACCACCATCCCACAACAACAATGAATAAATGAATAGCTCTAGACAGAGAGCACAGGGTGTAATTCAGCTAGCTGTAGAGTGCTTGCCTAGTACACAGCCCTGAGCTAAAACCAGAGCTACATAAATTAGGGGTCTCATTTTATCAACCAAGTAAGGAAGCAATGGTCCAAGGTCAGGTCACCTCCACCCTTCCAGGGGTCATTCCCCAAGGAGGAAGACTATTATAAGACTAGAGCACAAATCTTCTGTAAGAGAATTAACATGTAATTCAGCCCAGGCTGGGGCATTGCCCAGTAAAGCATGACAGGAACCTGAGGCAGGAGGGTGCAAAGATGAAGGCCAGCCTATACAAAGTGAATCACTGTCTCAAAAACAAAAAATAGGGCTAGAGAGATGGCTCAGTTGAAAAATTCTTGCTAGATAAGCATGAGAAACTGAGTTCGATCCCTAAGAGCCACACTTTAAAGACAAAAAGACCAAGGCACCGTGGCAGGTGGTATGCCCCTGTAATCCTAGCACTGAGGAGGCAGAGCAGGGGTTCTGTGGCTGTTCTAAGCTAATCGGTGATCCCTCAGCCAAATGAGAGACCCCATCTCAATAAAATCAGGACTAGGGATGGGTAGCTGGTGAGACAGCCCAGGGAGAAGGCACTGGCCCGCAAGCTTGATAGCCTTCATGGTGAGAGGAGAGAGATGACTTCTGCAAGTTTCCCTCTGGCTCCTACACATGTTCTGTGGCACACACACTTCAAAATTTAATAACTTTTTGAGACAGAGTCACACTATGTTGCCATGGAAGGACTGAAACTTGCTATGTAGACCAGACTGGCCTTAAGCTCATAGAGATCTGTCTGCCTCTGCCCTCTGAGTCCTGGAATTAAAGTCTGTGCCAAGATTCCCAGCCACAATTTTTAACTCTTTGTTGTTCTTGGTAACAAATAAACTCAGAAAATACAAATTTAAAAAAAGAAAAAGGAGAAGAGGTTGCTGAGGGGAGTGGTTGAGAAAGTGGGTATTGGAGAAGTTAAAGAGGAGAGTTAGTGGTGAGAATGATCAAAATACATTGTATGGAATTCTCAAAGAATTAATTAAATCATTATGTGTTTCTTTTAAAAAGGAACAAAAAACCAAGGCAGATAGTGTCCTGAAGAGAAACCACCCATGATCGGCACACACATACACAAACATGCACACATGTACACACACACACACACACAGGTAAAACACCAGGGGCAGAAATGATGGTTCAATCCCCAGCACTTCATAAACTGAGCATAGTGGTCCCCACATGCAACCTCGGCACTCAGGAGGAGGAGGCAAGAGCATCAGAGGTTCAACATCATCCTCAGATACCTAGTAAGTTTAAGGCCAGCCTGAGCTACATGAGATTCTATCTCAAAAAAAAAAAATTGAACTATTTGAGGGCTTGGGATAACTCAGTAACAAAGTGATAAGATGCTCAAGGCTTTGGGTTCTATTCCAAGCACACACACACACACACACACACACACACACATACACGCATGCACACAACCCACCAAACCCTCCCCCCCTCAAAAAAAAAACCTGTATGGTTAAAGAAGAGCTTGAATTCCTGATCCTCCTCCCTCCCTCTGTGCTGAATGATGACTGAGAACCTCTACCACACCCAGTTTATGCAGGTATGAGATGAAAACTGAGGCATCATCAATGCTAGACAATAACTCTACTAAATGAGCCACACCCTGGGCCCCTAGAAGCAACTTTTGTTCTAACAGTTGGTCTTTGACCCCAAATCCTGACACAAAGCTCCAAAGACCTCGGGATTTGCTGCATGGGCTGAATTCCCTGAGTGTGTCAAAGGCTGGTCACAAGGAAAAGTGAGCCATGGATTAGATTTCTGCTCCACACAGGGGAGAAGAGTTGAAAGTACAGTTAATAATCAATCATGCTGTGTAGAAACATGTCCATAAAAATATCGAGCTGAGAGGTTCAAAGGGTTTCTAGATTGGCAAATACATCAGTGCGCCAGGAAAGTGGTGCATCCCTGCTGTGTGACACTTTTCCTGGGGAGACCTGAAAAAGCATCTACTCACCCCAGATAGAGAACTGCTACAGAAAAAAAGTAGCAATGCCCCAAAGTCCATCTTAACAAACCAATAGGTTTACTGGGCTTCCTTATAGAAGCAGAGTGAGGGCTTATGATGTGGGATGTCCTTCTGTAAATGTGTGGCTTTTATTGATTGATGAATAAAGCTGTTTGGGCCAATAGCTTAGCAGAGTAAAGCCAGGTAGAAAATCCGAACAGAGAGATAGAGAGAGAGTAGGCAGAGTTGAGGGGATGCCATGTAGTCGTGGAAGGAGAAAGATGCCAGAACATTACTGGTAAGCCACAGCCTTGTGGCAATATATATAGATTAGTAGAAATGGGTTAATTTAAGATGTAAGAGCTAGCTAGGAATATGCCTAAGCCATTAGCCAAACAGTGTTGTAATTAATATAGTTTCTGTGTGATTATAGGGGTCTTGGTAGCTAGAAAATGAAAGTCCAATCTTCCCTTACATGGTTACTTACAATAGCAATAGTGAGGGCTTACTTACAGGACCATGAGTGAGGGCTTACTTATAGCAGCATGAGTGGGGACTTACAGGACCATAAGTGGGGGCTTACTTACAGGATCATAAGTGGGGGCTTACTTACAGGACCATGAGTGAGGGCTTACTTACAGGACCATGAGTGGGGGCTTACTTACAGGACCATGAGTGGGGGCTTACTTAAAGGACCATGAGTGGGGGCTTACTTACTTTGTATGGCTCAAAGGCAGTTATATCACTGAAAACCCATCCTGGCCCGAGTGCAGATTCACAAAAGCTTCTGCAATCCCAGCACTCCCTGCACAACTCTCAAGTTGGAGAGTCTCCTCTCCTCAGCAGTCCTTACTGTTGCTTGTATAAGCTCTGCGAGGAAGAGGCCTTGTCACCGGGTAAGTTTCAGGGACTTTCTGAATCTCAAGAACCATCCCCCCAGGATGAATATGGAAGTTAGAGGACAGAATCAGATGTCAACCCTCATCTCACACCTTGCTTGAAACAGAGTCTGTTGCTCGCTGCTGATTATAGCCATAGCTCATCTTCCAGGGGCATCTCCTGTCTCCCATCTTACTACCGGAGCTCTGGGCTTACAAACACACACTATCACATCCAATTTTACTTGTTTCTGGGGATTTGAACTCAGACCCTCACACTTGCATAGCAAATTCTTTAACGCTGAGTCATCTCCTCAGTCCTGTTTTGGTTTAGTTTTTATTTATTTGTTGTTTGTTTGTATTTTGAGACAGAGCCTTGCTATGTATCCCACGCTAGCCTCAAACTTGCACTATAACCCAGATTGGCCTGAAGCTTGTGATTATCCCACCTAGACTCTGTGGTAGTTTGAATGCAATTGGACCTTATAAGCTCATAGGGAAAGGCACTATTAGGAGGTGTGGCCTTGTTGGAGGAGGTGTATCCCTGTGGGAGTGGGCTTTGAGGTCTCATATATGCTGAAGCTACACCCAGTGAGACAGCTCACTGCCTATTGCCTTTGAGATCAAGATGTAGCTTCCTCATTCTCAGCTCCTTCTCCAGCACCACATCTGCCTGCATGCTGCCATGTCCTGCCATGATGACAATGAACTAAATCTCTGAACTGTAAGCCACCTAATTAAATGATTTTCTATATAAGAGTTGCCATAGTCATGGTATCTCTTCACAGCAGTAGAAACCCCAACTAAGACAGACTCCTTCAGCAACACCAACCCTAGATCATCCATAGCCTTTATAACATCCTATAGAATAATCAAGAAATATAAGAAAAGTGATTCCCTGACTCCTGGGAACTGATCACCTAGCAAAATTGACTGAATAAAATAGGGGTCACAGGAACCCTGATTTATAGCAGGTAAATCTGAAATACTGGCATTAACTTCCTGAGAGCATTCTACATACCAGACATCACTGTGAGTAATTAGGTGGTTGTTGTTGTTTGAGATAGGGTTTCTCTGTATTGCCCTGGCTGTCCTGGAACTCACTGAGATCTGCCTTCCTCTGTCTCTCAAGTGTTGAGATTAAAGGCATTTGCCATCACCACCCGGCTCAAGTAATTAGTTTTTAATGGCTTTTACATTTTTTATTTTTAATTCTTTGACCATTTCACAAATATAGGCATTTTGACCATTGTCACACACATCCTCCTCTAGTCCCCTCGGTCCTTTTGAATGCTTTCTTCCTAGCAAGCCCTGCCCCTGCTTTTGTCCCTCTTTTCCTTTGTGTGTGACTCACTGCATTTGATTAGGGTTGCTTGTATGAGCATGGGTGGGGGGATTGTACACTGGACTATGGCAACACTTCTGGGAAAAAAGACACCCTTCCCCCAGCAATCATCAACAGCCAATAGCTCCTCGGCATGGGGTAGGGCTCCAGAAATCCCTCTCTCGTCCATGCTGAAACGTTGCTGGGTCCAGTCAAGTACAGGTAACTGTAGCTCCTGTGAGTTGATGAGTTCAGTGGTCATGTCATGCCCTGAAGACAGCACTTCAGGGGACTCCTCTCATTCTCCAGACGGTGCTCACTCTGAGTAACTTAATGGGTGATCTTTCTGGTCATCCTCACCACCCTGTAAAATAGACAGTGTTAGTATTGTCCCCCTCCTACAGATGGAAAAAACTGAGGCTCTGAGAGTTTGAGTTTTCAATGGGTCAGTCTTACGTGACTGTGTCCTTAACCTGTGGAACCATATATGGTCTGCACAGAAACAGTCAGAACTACACTGAACTAAATTACAGGACACAGGTATCTTCTTGATTCATGAGGAACATCTTCTTTCAGATCTGGCATCAGATGTGTTAAATTGAGGCCTAATGAGATTGTTCAGCAAGCAGAGTTGCTTGCCATGAAACCAGATGGCCAGAGGCTGATCTCTGAGACCCATGTGGTAGGAAGAGAGAAGCAACTCCCAACAGTTGTTTCTAGCCTCCACTGGCTCACAGTGGTATATCACTCATACACACACACCCAAGCGCGCACGTGTGTGCACCCAAGGCACACATACAATGTGCATGTGTGTGTGTGTGTCACATTGAAGCCAAGCATGGTAGCAAATGCCTATAACTCTAGGTATTTTAAAGGTTAAGGTAGAAGGAGCTAAAGATTCAGCCTAAGCTACAGAGTAAATTCAAGGTTAAGGTGGGCAATTTAATAAAACCTTGTCTCAAAATGCAAATTATAAAAAGGCTGGGGGAAGTGCTTACTAGCCTAGTATGGGAAGCAAATGTGAATGGTGTGAGGAGAAGGCACTTTCTGTTCTGCCTATGGTTGAGCGGCTCTTGGCCCACCTCCCTGGTATTTCATGTTAACATTTATTTGTGCCCCCTAAGCCATGCTAAAGGCATGAACATAGGATGTCAGGGTGTGACCACACAACCTACAGCTGACTCCATGCTCCTGGGAGTAGACCCCATCAGCAAAGTGATGGATGGAGGAAGGTCGCATGACCAACAGTCCTTACCTAGGCCGGCCTAGGGTGGCATTCCTCCTGCTGGTAATTCTGAGGTTCCCTAACTTGGACTTTGCATGATTTGACTTCTTTCTTTCAGTATGAGAACCTGCTGGAAAATTGAGAAAGAAACAGGTAAGTGTTCCAACAGGGGCTGTAGAGATGGCTCTGAGATTAAGAGAACTTGCTGCTCTTACAGAGGACTGGGGTTGAATTCCTAGCACCTACATGATGGCTCACAACCATCTATAACTGCAGTTCCAGGAGATCTGATATTTTTTTCTTTCCTTCCCAGGCACCACGCCCACTTTTGAGCACATACATAAAATCAAACATTCATACACAAAATTAAAACCAATGAATTTTATTTTATTTATTTATTTTGGTTTTTCCAAGACAGGGTTCCTCAGTATACATCTGGACGTTCCAGAACTTGCTCTGTAGACTAGGTTGGCCTTGAACTCACAGAGATCCACCTTTCTCTGCCTCCTGAGTGCTGAGATTAAAGGTGTGCACCCTGCTTGAATTAAGCCAATCTTAAAATGGCAAACATTTTGTTTTTTTTCTCATTTATGGTTCCTACATTTTATATAGTCTAATAAAACCATGTCTGTATGAATTAAAGTAGAAATGAAATGAAACTCTTCAGGGAAATGGAGAAAGTGGGAGAAGAAGATGTTAGAAAAAGGAGGACAAATTTCCAGTCAGGGATGGTGCACACCTTTAATCCCAGAACTGGGGAGACAGAGGCAGGTGGATCTCTGTGAATTTGGGGCCAGCCTGGTCTACAGAGTGATTTCCAGGACAAACAGAGCAGCTTTCTTGTCTCAGAAGTTAAAGGGGAAAAAAAGGTAGTACAGAGGAGTGGGCGATGGGGGTGGGTGTTCAATACACAATATATTTATTTTTCTCCATTTTTATCTATTTATGGTATATGTAGGGTAAAAGGACCAAGGAAAGAAATCTTGACCCTGACTTGACCCCCCATCACCAGCCTGAGACAAAAAATTCTACCAATCCCTGAACACAAAATCCCACCAATCCCAAGATCAGACCACAAATTTCCTACCAATCCCAGGCCACCCTGGATAGCCCTCCCCACCCCCGCCCAAGAAACCATGTATTACCCTGTCTCCTGCCAAGTTTCCTGCTGCTTCTTGCACAAACAGAGGCAGCCACTCTCCTTCCTGTGCTTTTCCAAATAGATCTTTTGTGTGGCATTTGTTGAGTGGTACAACTTTGTGGTATTTCTTGGCTCCCAACTGCCAGGATACCTTTCCCTTCTGAGCTGTAACACTTTACAGTGTGCACGTATGTGAGCATGCACTTTTTCCTCACATGTGTGGGTGCACATGCACATGTGTGCCTGTGCATGTGGAGGCTCTCAATTGTCAGAAATTATGCTCCATTGCTCTATGACCTTATTCATTGAGGCAGGGTCTCTCAATCAAACCCAGAGCTGCCAGCTTGCTAGGTGGGTCCCATTTCTCCATGCTATGAGGCTGGAATTACGGGAAGACCACCACACCCACCCAACATTTACATGGATTCCTAGGGATCCAAACTCCAGTCCTCACACTTGCATGATTAGCAGGTGACCTAACTCCCCAGCCCCTGAAAATAAACTTAATTTACTAATTAAAACAAGGATGTACTGGAGAGACAGCTTAGTTGGTTAAAGTGCTTGTCATATAAGCCTGAGGACCTGAATTCTATTCAGTTCAGTAAGAGGCTCTTTCTCAAGGCAGTAAAGGCAGAAGAGCAATAGGAGGTTTGACCACCATATGTATAATGACGTACTCATGCATGCGCGTACACACACACACACACATTGAAAATAAAATGGAACCGTTAGAAATATTTCTTAGTGGTAGCACGCTTGTGTAGCATATTCAAGGGCCTGGATTCAGTGCACAGCACTGAAAGGGAGAAAACGTGGAAAGCTCTTGAGGAAGGACACGTGAGGTTGCTGCTGCACAGGAGCTGGGTGTTGACGCAACTGATTAGCTATTCGCTCCATCTCTGACTCACTAGCAACTGACTCTTTGAAGAGAGTCAGCTAGCAGCATGTTAGCATGCTGAGCTCTTTTCCTTCTTGAGCTGTTGGCTGGGGTCTTACCTACCTGGGGTGCACTTCTTGGGACTGCCAACTGGCTTGTTCCTAGGCAACAAGATCCTCTTCACGTCCTTATCCTCCGGGTTCGCACACACCGGGCCTTTCTGGCGGAAGTAGAATCTACAGAGGGTCGAAAGGTGGGTACCAGGTCAGGGCATGAGGATCTAAGGTAGGCATCACTCTCACCCAGCAACACCAAAGGTCCTGCTCACATCACAGCTGGAAGATTGCAGCTCCCACTCACTTCCTGCTTGCGATAACACTTAGCACGCTTGAGAATACTCCATCTGAGATTGGATTGGTAACCCAGGCAGCAGTCTTCAAAGGCACCTACAGAGGCAAGTGAGATGGCTCAGTGGGTAAAAACGCTTGCTACCTTAAATTCAATCCCTAGAACCTACATAGGAGAGAATCACAAATTATCCTCTGACCTTCACAAACATGTAGCAGTGTGTGTGTGTGTGTGTGTGTGTGTGTGTGTGTGTGTGTGTACGTGCGTGTCTGTGGCTGACTGGGTCATAGGCCCTAAGTAAGAACCTAATACTATTATGCTAATAAATAGACATAGTAATAAACTGTCCCCTACATTCCTATCCATATAAGTTATACCCTCATCAGTAAAGCTTCTTTTTGTAGTAGATGGCAGTTATCCAGAAGACCCACAACCGATCAACACTCAGGGTAAGAGACTGTGGAATTTCCCACTACAAATGAGACATCTGTATCATACTCCCTCCCCACAAGATTCAGGGATTATCTCAGAAGAGGGGGCAGAAGAATTGGAAGACTCAGAGGAAGGGGGCGTCTTCACGGAAAAAAAATGTTTTCTGGGCATGATGATGATGATGCACATGTCAGTCATAGGAGCTGTGATGAGCGCACAGACCCACACAAGATCAAGACAGATGGAATCTCAGCATGGGTGGCTGGGGAGCTCAAGTCTGACCCCCATCTGAGGAGCTATTGGAAACTGATGGTTGCTAGGAAAGGCTTGGTTTTCTTCGGAATCGTGGTCCCTGAAGGACTACCACTGCTCTAATAGACGGTCCTTCAGCATTAAATGGACTCAGAGGGTTTAAAAACAGAGAACATGAAGTTGAGTGGGGATAGGGGTGATAATGGAAGAGAGGGAATAAGGAATAGATTTAATCAAAACATATCTGTATTGTTTGAAATTCTCAAACAATAAAAAAAAATCACAAAAAGGTACCTGCAACTAGATGACCCAGCCACATCTGTGATTCCAGGGGCACATGAGTGTCAGGGACAACCAAAGATGTGAGTGCGCACACACACACACACACACACACACACACACACACGCACACATGCACGCACACGCACACACACAGACACCTCTTCTAGAGAAGGAGGTCAACAGGCTGCCTGGGAAATAAGGAAGCTTTCTTATCTCAGCTCTTGATTTAAGGACGTGGCCAGGATTGTAGGGTGCAGACAGGCAAAGAAGAAGCCCAAGGTCCTTTCTGTTTCTGCTCTGAGGTAGACAACAAGTGCACACTTGGGGGGCACTAGCCCAGTCCTTCTTTTCTAAAAATGGTTAACCAGACATCAAGACACATGCACATGTGTAGGCCTAGCCTTCCAGAGGCTGGTGCAGAGGATCATGAATTTGAAGCCAGTCTGAGCTACATGAGACCCTGTCTCAAAGCACCTAGATTGTGACCAGGACTGTAGCTCTATTGGTAAAGTATTTTCCTAGCTCGTATGAGACTCTGGATTGGATCCCAGGACTACATAAACCAGGTGTGGTGGTGCATGCTGGGAATCCTAGCTCCTGGGAAACAGAGGCAGACAGATCAGAATTTCAAAGTATTCCTCAGGTAGATAGCAAGTTGGAGACTAGCTTGAGATATGTGAGACCCTATCTTAATTTTAAAAATTAAAAAATTAGCTGGACGTGGTGGCACATGCCTTTAATCCGAGAACTCAGGAGGCAGAGGCAGGAGGATTTCTAAGAGTCTAAGGCCAGCCTGGTCTACACAGTGTATTCCTGGACAGCAAGGTATACATAGTGAGTCTAAACAATGAGACTCTCTCTCTCTCTCTCTCTCTCTCTCTCTCTCTCTCTCTCTCTCTCTCTNTCTCTCTCTCTCTCTCTCTCTTTCTCTCTCTCTCTCTCTCTCTCTCACACACACACACACACACACACACACACACACACACACAGATATCCAGAGAGGCAAAGGCACTTGCCACCAAGCCTAATAACCTGAGTTTGACCTAAGGATCCACATAGTGGAGGGAAAGAACCAGCTCCTGCAAGTTGTCCTGTTTTCTCCACACAGGCACTGTCACACGCACATAAGTGTAAAAAAATGCACATAAAGTAAATAAATACATATACATGTATAACTAGTATAAATAGACAGACAGACAGACAGGTTACTTCACTTTCCTGGAGATCTCAGCTATGGGCTGGCCGCTCCCACATGGAACCAGCCTAAATTCCTTTTCCTTTTTCCACTGATCTTAGTAAAGGCTAAACTGATCTGGCTGATCTTTGTTGGTCTCCCGGCTGGACTAACGAAAACTTAAAAGAATTCTCCTAGCTACCAAATATCCAGACAGCACAGACGTAAATTGGACCTAGTGTCTCAGGGGCGTTTCAACCTGGCAGGGGAGGCAGAGAAGTTTTCCACACAAAAAGAGTATGTGCGTGAGCTGGGAGGGGTGTCCAGGAGAAAGAGAGGATTCTAGAAAGTTCTGGGAAGGAAAGAAGCAAATGAATAAGCAAATAAAAGTTAATAAGACAGTGGGTTCCTCAGTCTAGCCAGCCTTCAAGGTTATCTGTGACCTCCATCTGCCAAACCTTGACTCCGGGGTCAACTCTGAGTTGAAGTAGAGGCCAGTACAGTGGTTCAGGCAGAGAGCTCATCCTCCTTCACTTTCGCTCTTTAGGACAAGGGGCAGTGGTGTCAGGTAAGAACTGGGGCTCAGGGTTCCTTGACAAGTGTTTCCCAACACTGGGGGCCACTTTTCTCCCAGGATCAAAGGGCAGAGGCTGGGCCTGGCTCTGATAGCAGTCTCTGGAAAGAAAGCCAAGCCTCTCTCCTGGGCAGAGAGTGAACTCTGGAAGCTTGGAATTGTAGGACCTAGTAGAGGAGCAGGCAAAGCAGGGGGTAGGATCCTGGGTCCCCAGCCTGGCCCGGGACCTTGTTTTGACACCTGCTGAGACTCGGTGTTTTCTCAGAGGTGAAGCATCCAGTGGGGACGCTCCATGCTGAGAACTGGCCTTGAGCGACTGAATCCTCAAGTCTGTGCTTTCCAGGAGAGTGAGGAAGACACCAGAAACAGTTTCCTGACCCCTGGGCTGACGGTATTTGTCACTGGATCCTTAAGTTTTTCATTTCTACTTGGCAGATGAGAAACTGAATCCCATGAAGGACAGCCTTGGGCCCTTAGCTAGACTACACAGGGGAGAAAGGCAGGGAATCCACGTTGGAAGAGCTTCAGGGCTCAGAGCTCAACCTCACATCCCTGGTTAGGCAGAGGAAGGACATCAGAACGCATTCTTGACTATAAGTCCTTTCCCCCAAATGGAAGCCACCCTCTGCCTCCTACAGCCCCTAATCCTCTTGAGTCTTATAAAGGAAGCATTCCAGAGTGGAGATGAGGGGTCCTGGAACAGGGAGCTGGCACCCTTCATCTCTATTCCTCCACCCAACCCCAATAGTGCCAGGAATTCTTGCTTTGCCCAACCTCTCAAGAGCCACTGAAGAAATCAAAGGATACAGAATCAGTGGAGATTTCAACACGTGGGAGGGGGGTTGAGTAAAGAAGCAACATCTGGAAAACTGGAGCAAGGAAAATATGGCTAAGGGCAGTACCTTGGGCATGGGCAACAGGCACCCAGGCCCCAACAAAGCAGGCGAGCAGGCAGGCAAAGAGCCAGAGTTTCATGGTGCAGACTAGATCTCTTCTCCAGCTGCTGGAAGGTTGAGTGGGGCCACCTATGGAAGAGGAAGGGAAGGATAAGGACGCCAGTGTTTCAAGCCAGCCCCTGGAACTCTCTGAAAGAGAGGTGGGTGACAAAGGACACGCTCTAGTCAAAGGAGGACTCACCAGTGCCGGTGTGATCCGGAGAGCTTGCACCTGCTTCTAGGGTGTACTGCCCGTGTGGAATCAATGGACTGGCTTCATCCTTTATAGTCAGAGCCCCACCCTGCATGACCTGCCCCCTCGCTTCTCTCCCTCCCTCCCTCCCTCCCTTCCTCCCTCCCTCCTGCTGCTCCTCCCCCTCCCCACCTGTTCTGTGAGACTTCTGCTGGGCTTCTCCTTCCCACAGATAGACCAAGCCCTAATTTGCATCTGTCCCTCCGGGTTACCTGTTTCATGAACCTTGAGGTTGCCTCCACTTTATCCAGGCCTCTCAACCAGCATCTCCTCCCACTACCTTATTATATGGGGTCCAACATGTCCCCAGTCCGCTCCCTTAACAGCTTTTTATCACCATCCTCATAGATACCTTCCTTTATAATTAACTGGCTTTTAAATTGCTTTATTACTTCTAGCTTTTTTACTATTTTGTACATGGGCGGAGGCACACACATGCACCATGGCATACCTGTGGGGTCAGAGGGCAATGATCTGTTATCTCCTTTCATCATGTGGGTTCTAGGGATGGAACTCAGGTCGTCAGGCCTGGCGGCGGGTGCCTTTCCCCACTGAACCAAGGAGCTGAAATGCTTTTCTCTTGCTCTGTTTTAGCCTTAAATATACTCGCTCCTACATAAATATATATATACATATATATATATATATGTGTGTCTGTGTGTATACATACATACATACATGTGTGCATGCATGCATACAGAAAAGCTAAGGGGAGAGAGACCTGCACTGTTAGTCCCTCTAAGCCTGGCCACCTGAAGATATATTTTTCATTTCGTTCATTTTCCTGAAATTTCATAATTTCACTTTTAATGGTTGAATAAAATTACAGTTGATGGTGCACTTTTAAAATTTTTATTTATTTGGGAGTTGGGAGTGCGAGAACCACATGGAGACCTGGGGACAACTCTGGAGAGTCCGTGGGACCCAGGAAAGATATTAAGGCCATCAGGCTTAGTGGCAGGCACCTTCAGTCATCTTACCCGATGGGGCAGTGACACGTGAATTTCCCCCAGTATTACATAGGGAATCATCTCAACAAAACTAAAAGAAATGCTCTCATTTGGAGTGTGAAGCCAGGATCCAGGTAACGGCACGTCTTCTGTCTGCTGCAGCAAGCAAAACAAGCTTCATTCTTTTTTTCCTTTGGTTAACTTGACTCACTGGAGGATAAAGAAGTGTTTCAGAAGATCAGGTAGGGTGAGGGGAGGCGGCAGGAGGCCTGCCACAAGACCTCATAATTGATTGTTTTTTCCTTTTTATCTCCCTCCTCAGAGGCTGGCTACCCAATCCTCTCCCTGGCTATTTCTCACACTCTGAATCTCCGATTTCTCCGGCCCTATTTATTTATTTATTTATTTATTTATTTATTTATTTATTTTCTTCTGGGAGGTGCACTTTGTAATTAAAAATTTTAGGACAGAGAGCTCCGAGAGAAGCAAGATGGCGGACGTACTGGATCTTCACGAGGCCGGGGGCGAGGATTTCGCCATGGATGAGGATGGGGACGAGAGCATCCATAAACTAAAAGAAAAAGCGAAGAAACGGAAGGGCCGCGGCTTTGGCTCCGAGGGGTCCCGAGCGCGGATGCGAGAGGATTATGACAGCGTGGAGCAGGATGGCGATGAACCTGGACCCCAGCGCTCTGTTGAAGGCTGGATTCTCTTTGTCACCGGAGTCCACGAAGAAGCCACCGAGGAAGATATCCATGACAAATTCGCTGAGTATGGGGAGATAAAAAACATCCACCTTAACTTGGATAGGCGCACCGGATACTTGAAGGGATATACTCTAGTTGAGTATGAAACATACAAAGAAGCTCAGGCTGCCATGGAGGGACTCAATGGTCAAGATTTGATGGGACAGCCAATCAGTGTTGACTGGTGTTTTGTTCGGGGTCCACCAAAGGGCAAGAGGAGAGGTGGCCACAATGGGCTCAACTCACCTATAAAAAGGCACAGGCTAATCAATCAGAAGAGACGGAGAGGGACATTTTATACTCATAACAGGATCAATTCATCAAGAGGAAGTCTCAATCCTGAATATCTACGCCCCTAATATAAAAGCACCCACATACGTAAAAGAAACATTACTAAAACTCAAGGCAGCCATCAAACCGCACACACTAATAGTGGGAGACTTCAACACTCCTCTCTCACCAATGGACAGGTCAATCAGACAGAAACCTAACAGAGAACTAAGAGAATTAATGGAGGTAATGAATCAATTGGACTTGACAGACATCTATAGAATATTCCACCCAAATCGGAAAGAA
>NW_026068156.1:1149451-1157734 GCF_014885135.2 Alexandromys fortis | reverse complement strand
ACACTGAGACAAGGGGGATGTTCTATCGGGAACTCACCAAAGCCAACTGGCCTGGGTCTGAAAAAGCCCGGGTTAAAACCGGTCTCGCTGAACATAGTGGACAATGAGGACTACTGAGACCTCAAGAACAATGGCAATGGGTTTTTGATCCTACTGTACCTATTGGTTTCGTGGGAGCCTAGGCAGTTTCGTGGAGGCTCACCTTACTAGACCTGGATGGAGGTGGGTGGTCCTTGGACTCTCCGGCCCTATTTAGTCCTACTCAGTCGGGGCCTCTTGCCTGGGTGGGGGTGGGGGTGGTGCTAGCGAACTGCAGGTAAATGAGGCTTAAGGTCTGGCTGGATGAATGGAGCTCAGAGCCACAGGCGTCCAGGGGAAGGTGGAAAGTTGCGGTCTATGTTTGGAGAACAGCACCAGGGTGTACTGCCCGTGGGCAGTTTTGAGGAATGGCACTAAAGGGTGGGACTTGATGGTGATTTGAATGGGGTTAGTGGATAGAATTTAAAGCCAGCGTATAACAGAGCAAGAACTGAATAGAAGAGTTTGCGGCATAAGGTGAGGCTTGCTGGGTGAGGTTTACATGGGGTTGAGGCGTGCAAATTCAGCTACAGCACCAGCTGGGGAGGAACGCAGACCAGTGAACTTCTCAGGTCCCTTAGCCTGTGGATCCGGGTTGGGGAGGCTGGATTGGGACGCCGCAGCTCCGCGTGGCTGCAGGCTTGGAGACGCAGCGTGGCTAGTTTGCAGCGTGGCAAACTAGCCGGCTGGCTATGGCCCATTGCTTCCCAATACCTGTTGAGACCAAGTTTCAGGGGGAGTTCCTTGGAATGTGTACCCACTTTGCCAACATGAGGATCAGGGCTTGTCCCGCCGGCTGCCTTCACGGGAGAAAAGGAGAGTGATCTAAGAGAGTAACTTGATACAGGTTCATACGCCTGCACGTGCAGGCGTGTGGGCAGGAGACAGACGGTCAACAGTCACAAGGCCATGAATTAAAGACAAAGTTCTAGACTGGGGGCGTAAAGTTAATCGAGTGCTGGCCTAGGATGCATGAAAACTGAGGTTCTAATGTTACCACCACGTAAAACTGGAGGCGAACATCTCTAAACCCAGCATTTGCAAAGACAGGTGCAGATAATCAGAAGTTCAAGGCCAGCCTGGGATTTATGATTCCCTCCCCCACCACACACATGCACTGCACGAGTTTGGTACCTAGGTGGCTGAGACATCCAAATTCAAGGTCTACCTGGACTGCAGAGTTCAGAGAGTTTAAGAGCAACTTAGTGAGGATCTGCCTTAGTAAAAAGAGGGCTGCGGTAGAGTGTTTACCTAATATATAACCCTGTACCAATCAGGGAAGAGTCAGAAGTGCTACAAATCCCAGTACTGGAGAGTCCAAGGGAGAAAGATGATAAGTTTGAGACCAACCTTAGCTGCACAGTGAGATTCCCCTCTCAACAGCAAGAACAACAAGCATATTGTTCTTGAAATGTGTAGTCCTCCCATGGTAGAGGGCTGCAGAGCAGAGACCTGGAGGTCATCAGCAATGGTGCAGGTATGGGTACTATTTGAGCATCCCAGGCTGAAGTGAGGGTTCTCCTGAAGTCATTTTTGCACGTCGGACCCACAGCTCTCCTGAAACTCTAGTGACAAGAGGCTGGCAAGGCTGACTGAGAGAAGCAGCTGGGAACCCTCCTTCACACCCGTTCATCTCACGGGGATACTCGGGACTCCAGGTAGCTGTCAGCCAGTCCTGACTCACCTTGTGCCAAGTTCACCCTTTCGGTTTATTTTCTTTTCCATTTTTCATGTGAGTGTGTGTGTGTGCAAGTTTTTGCATGTGTGTAGGTGTGAATGCGCTTGTGTGTGTGTGTGCATGTGGAAGTCTGAGGTTGCTATCAGGAAACATCTTCCACCGTTCTGTTCATTGAGGCAGGACAGGCCATCAAGTCCACAGCACGCTGAAAGGACTGCTCTCCCTAGAAGTCGCTCCCTAGCCATTCCATTTTACTTTTTGAGACAGAGTCTCTTCAGTCCAGGATGGCCTTGAAGACCTGATCCTTCCGCCTCTGCATGCAAAGGCACATGCCACCATGCTCAGTTTATAAGGTGCTGGGGCTAGAACCCAGGATTTTGTGCACAGCAAGCCTCATATTTTTTGTATGCTTGAGGTTTTTATTCATTTCTAAATTAGCATGCAGAGTATTATGTATGGTTATGGTGTTTCAAACTTTAGAATGTTTTATGACATTATTTTATTTGAGTATATGTGTGAGCATATGCAAGACAGAGGACAACCCATGCTAGCTGGTTCTCTTGTACCATCATGTGAGTCTAAAGGATTGAACTCAGGTCGTCATCAGTCTTGGCAGCAAGCATTGTACCCCCTCATCACATCTTTTCGCTTATCTTCACTTGTACCCATCACATCTTTAATCTTATTTTATGTGTGAGTGTTTTGTCTGCAAATATCTGTGCACCATGTGTGTGCCTAGTGCCCAAGAAGGCCAGAAGAGGTGTTGAGTCAGCTGGGCCAGGAGTTCCAGACCGCATGTGAGAACTGGAAATCATGTCTAACTTCTCTAAAAGAGCAGTAAGTGCTCTTAAACACCGAGCTGGCCCTCCACCCTCTTGGGGTTTCTTAAAAATTACTTTTATTATTTTAAATTATATGGAGGCGTGTGTATCTTTCAAGATAAGTGCACACCAGTGCAGGTACTCACAGAGGCTAGAAGCATCTCATTCCTAGCACTTAGGGAGTAGAAACAGGAGGCTCAGAAATTCAAAATCAGCCTCAACTTGTGTTTAAAGCCAGTCTAGGCTACTTGAGACCCTGTCCTAAGGGGAAAAAAGAAAGGATGGGGGCTGGGAGATGGTTCTGTGGATAAAGGAATTAACCAACAAGTCCAACAACCTGACTTTAATCCCCAGAACCCACACAGCAGAAGGAAAGACTGATTTCCACAGGTGTGTTGTGCATGCATATGTTTCTCTCTCTCTCTCTCTCTCTCTCTCTCTCTCTCTCTCTCTCTCTCTCTTTCTCTCTCTCTCATACACCAGAAATAAACAAAAAAATAAACAAGTATACACTTTTAAATAAACAAGTATAGTTTTTTAAGGGGAAGAGAGCTGAAGAGGACTCGGCAGTTAAAAGCTTTTATTGCTATTGCAGAGTACCCAGGCTCAGTTCCCAGCACCAATATGGCAGCTCACAATCATTCCCAACTCCAGGTTTAGGGATCCAGCACCCTCTTTTTGGCATCAGGCACACAGGCACACATGAGTTGCATATATATATATATATATATATATATAAAGGCAAAACATTCATATAAATAAAATAAAATAAATCAACAAAAATAAAAGAAGATTAGCTGGGCGGTTGTAGTCTGAGAAAACTACAAAAGAAGAACAAAAAGGAGGGTGGGGTAAAAGTGGTTAGGAACATGTACTGCTCTTCCAGAGACCCAGAAGTTTCCTGCACCTGTGGTGGCAAAAAGTTCACAGCTGCCTGTAACACTAGCTCCAGGGAATTTGAGTCCCTCTTTTGGCCTTTATGATCACTTGAACTCACACACACACACACACACACACATAACAAAAACGGGAGTGGAGAGAAGGCTCAGCAGTTGCACACTGCTTTTATAGAAGATCCGAGTTCAGTTCCCAGCACCCAAGCTGGGCATCTCACAAACACGTGTAACTCCAGCTCCAGGGGATCTAATGCCTCTGGCCTCCAAGAGCACCTTGCAGGCACACAAACTCACATAGACCAACATATAATTAAAAGCAAAATTAAGAAAAACAGAGAGCATGTTGGTGTCCTAGGCCATGCTGTCACTATGGCCATACTGATCAAGATGGCCTGTGCTGCCACTGGGGCCATGGTGATGTCCAGGTCTGTGGTCCTGCTGCAGCTAGAGTCTGTGTTCATCTCCGTGGCCCCTCTTACCACAGGGGACATAGGAGCCATGCACATTGAAATCTAGGGCTATGTTGAGCCAGCATCGTCCTTCAATGGCCTGAGAGAGTTGGTCCCGCCCCTTGCTGGCCACTACAGCAGAACTGGTCCTACCTCTCATGGGAGAGCTGGCTCCACACTTAGAAGAGATGGCCCCAGCCCTCACCACAAGCATGAGAGAGTGCCTGATGGCATGGGTGTAGAAGAGCTGACTCTGCCCCTTTAAGGTGTGGGGGAAGGGTGGGAGGCCCAGGGGCCTGGACTGACCAAATCAGCTACCTCCCAGGCACTCATTCAGGGCTTTGAGTTGGTCCTTCCTTCCCACATCTACCCCATCTATGACCTGCTGAAGCATGTGAAGGGACTGGTCCTGCAGAACCATAGCTGCAGGACCTCCATGACTCAGGGCAACAGCAGAATATCTAAGAGGAGTTTCTGTGATGGTGTATGTGGTTCAAGAGGCCTTGAACCACAACAACTCAATGCAGTGAACATTTGCAAGTAAACTGGAGAGGACAATGGGGTCTACTGCATGACACGTTGCAACTCCCAATGCCACTAAGATGAATGAAAAGGTATTGGAGAGGTGGGTGAGATGGCCAGTGGCATCAGTGACAGAGCGTGGGTTGCATGGAGGAGCAGGTACCAAGCTGGAGTAAAACTGGGTACCCTAGACCAGCGTGGGCATGGAACTAGGAGCCCAACCCTGGCTGGCTGCCTCTGCTTGCCTAGGGCCCAGCCTTTTGTTCAGCCCCCAACTCTGCTTCTGGTTTGCCACTTCACCGATTCTCTAGTGAGGCTTGCCTAGCGTGTATGAAGTCCTGGGTCTGACCCCTGCACTCTATAAATCTAGGTGTGGTCACACACACCTTTCAGCCAGCACTCAGGAGGTAGAGGCAGGAGGACCAGAAGCTCAAGGTCATCTCCTGCTACTAGTATATTTGAGGCCAGCCTGGTTTATCCAAGACTCACCTCCCACCCCTGTGCACTGTGTAAGACTAGGATGAAGAAATTCAACACTCTGGTGAAAAGGGTGGTGTGGAAATGGGGAAAGCCCAGAGTGACTCTCTCTGCCACCTACTTTTCAAAAGTGGGAATGCAAGCCATATGGTGCATGCCAGACACTCAGAGGAAGGGACCTCTCAAGGCCATGGGTGCTCACAAGTTTGGGGAGAGCAGAAGTTGACTTGCCTATACCCTGCTGTCCCACTTGTGCTCATTAGTTTTGTTATTTGGCACAAACAATAATCCCCTGGGAAGAGACTTGGTGAGGGGTTGATGGATCAGGTTGGCCTGTGGGAAGGTCTGTCTGGGATCATCTTCATTGACTTCACTGATGTGGGAAGGTCTAGTCTGGAACTGGTCATCAACACTCCACGCTTTGGGGTCCTGGACTGTATAAGAATGGAGAGAGTGATCTGGGCACTGCTCTTGACTGTGGATATGACTGATCACCTCAATTTCCTGCTGCCTTGACCTTTCTGAAGGGATGGATCTACCAAGGCAAACATGACTTTGGCAGGTCTTGTCCTTCCCCCATCCCCTATGTCTTACTAAAAACCACTAGATTACATTCTGAAAGTGAGTACCCATATTCCCTTATTTGGCCACTTCCTCCCCTTCCTCAGACTGAATACCAAGGTCTAGCTATAAAGTACTGAAGCTCAGCAATCAAAAGCCCCCCCTTCCGCTAACCTAATTAACATATCCAATCAAAATTAAATGCCTCATCCTAACATGGGGTTTCCCTTTTTCCCCTGTGTGCCATGCCTGTCTCCTCTCTATCCAGAGGCAGTCCTTTGTCCTTCCAGGGAATCCCTTTCCCCTCTCCCTTGTTCTTTTTCCCTTCTCCCTCATCCTCTGTCTCCTGCCTTTATCTCTTATTCCTTACTCTTTGTCCCTGTGGGACAAATAAATCTCCTTTGTGTTAAGAACTTGGTCCTGGAGGGCTGGAGAGATGTCTCAGTGGTTAAGAGCACTGGCTGCTCTTCCAGAGGTCCTGAGTTCAATTCCCAGCAACCACATGGTGGCTCACTACCATCTATAATGAGATCTGGTGCTCTCTTCTGGGGTGTAGGTACGCATACAGGCAGAACACAGAATAAATAAAGACTTATTTAAAAAAAAAAAAAAAGAACATGGTCCTGGGGTGCCTCAGCTGGTCCCTTCACTCTCTTCAGGAATGAAGTGTAGCTTGCAATTGTGAGCTAAAATAAACAATCTCCTTTGTAGGAGTTTGCATCAGAATGCACCATGGGATCATGTGTTTGAATACTTGGTCCCCAATTGGTGGGACTTTTCAGGAAGGATTAGGAGGTATGACCTTGTTGGAGGAGGTGTCACTGGGGGGTGGGCTTCAAGGTTTCAAAAAGTCATGCCATTCCCAGTTAGCCCTCTCTGCCTCATGCTTGTGGGTGGATATACAAGCTCTTAGCTACTCCCCAGCACCATGCCAGCCTGTCTGCTGTCACGCTCCCCACCATGATGATCATAACTCTGGCTCTCTGGAGCTGTGAACCCTAAATGAGATGCTTTCTTTTCTAAGTTACCTCCTTCTGCTGTTCTGTCACCTCAATTGAAACACCTTTCTCCCTAAACTGTTTTGTTGGTGTTTTATCACAGAAAGAAAACCAGGGCAGGAGTCATTCCAAACCTTCCAGTAGTCCACTCAGCCCTGGGAGTGAGGTTGGAGAGGGTGGTTAGCTTATCCCCACTGTGGCTCTGGGGTTCCTTACGACTTCTGCTTCTACTTGTGTCCTGCCAAACCTCCAATGTTTCATTTGACAACTTGAGTTCTAGAATTATGTCAAGTCTGTGAGGGAGTTTCTAAACTTAGGTTAACTGAGGTGGGAAGGCCCACTGTGAGTGTGGGCAGCACAATCCCATGGCTGGAGTCCTGAACCCATCCTCGGCTCCCCTGTAGGATCCCTTTCTCCGCAATCTGGAGTTGGGTAAGTCATCTTTGGCCTTGGCAGGAACTGGGGTCTCCCTCTCATCCACTCTAGCAGCTTGGGAGGTCTCATCCATTGGAACAAATGCTCATGTACAATATAGTGCCCTCATGTCCCCTAGGATATAATAAACACACATGACACTGTTGATCCACAGGAGAAAAGAGTGGTTGCAAGTGCATCTACACAGCAAGCCTTTGTCACCTACTGAATCCAGGCCCAAAGTCCTGAAGGCCAACATGGATAAGTGCTTTTCTTCAAGAAGAAAAGAGTCTAGGATGACAGAGAGAGTCAGGCCTCCCGTTAGGTGCCAGTCAAAGGCCTGCAGCTTTACTTTCTTCTTCTTCTTTTTGGTTTCATGCACCCTGCATTAATCAGAGTTTTGTAGGAGGAGGGCCCACTTGTACTTCCCAGCCGCCCAGCTAGCTTACACCTGAAATAATCACACAGAAACCATATTAATTAAATCACTGCTTGGCCCATTAGCTCTAACTTCTTATTGACTAACTCTTACATCTTAGTTTAACCCATTTCTATTAATCTGTGTATTGCCACGTGGCAGTGGCTTACTGGGGGAATTTCCCAATGTCTGTCTCGGGTGGCTCCATGGCATCTTCCTGACTCCGCTCTTCTTTCTCCCAGCATACAGTCTAGTTTTCCCCACCTAGTTCTGTTCTTCCCTGCCATCTGTATATCGCCACATGGCAGTGGCTTACTGGCAAAGATTCAGCATGTCTGATTCTGGCGGTTCCATGATGATAGACTTGCTGGAACTTTGCTGGTAGGCCACAACCTCATGGTGATACACAGATTAATAGAAATGGGTTAAATTAAGACGTAAGAGTTAGCCAATATATCCTCCTGAATATTAACCTTCATCAGGCAATGAAAGGAGACAGAGAGGGGCTGCAGAGATGGCTCAGAGGTTAAGAGCACTGGCTGCTCTTCCAGAGGTCCTGAGTTCAATTCCCAGCAACCACATGGTGGCTCACAACCATCTGTACTGAGATCTGGCATCCTCCTCTGGCGTGCGGGCATACATCGAGGCAGAATGTTGTATACATAATAAATAAATAAAATCTTAAAAGAAAGAAAGAAAGAAAGAAAGAAAGAAAGAAAGAAAGAAAGAAAGAAAGAAAGAAGACAGAGACAGAGACCCACATTGGAGCACCAGACAGAAATCGCAAGGTCCAAATCAGGAGCAGAAGGAGAGAGAGCACGAGCAAGGAACTCAGGACCGTGAGGGGTGCACCCACACACTGAGACAATGGGAATGTTCTATCAGGAACTCACCAAGGCCAGCTGGCCTGGGTCTGAAAAAGCCTGGGTTAAAACCGGTCTCACTGAACATAGTGGACAATGAGGACTACT